>NC_085019.1:23108375-23317448 GCF_963692335.1 Osmerus eperlanus
ACACACACACACTCACACACACTCACACACCCACACACACCTACACACAAGCAAACCAACACGCCAACAAACACTTCTATCAACACTCACTAACAGTTCTGTTGAACACACTTGTTGTCTTATTGGATTGAATAGTAACCACAGGTCCATCTCTCTCTCTCTCTCTCTGCGTGTGTGCGTGTGTGTGTGTGTGTGCGTGTGTCAGGGTCTGCCTGGGAAGTTCCGGAAGCAGTTCCAGCAATTTGAGAGCATCGCGGTGAGTTCACGCCCCCCTGTTGTGTGCTGTTCTGTAGCGTGTACCTGGAGAACAGCTCTGAGTGAACCTGTTCTCTGTACCTGGAGAACAGCTCCGAGTGAACCCGTTCTCTGTACCTGGAGAACAGCTCCGAGTGAACCCGTTCTCTGTACCTGGAGAACAGCTCCGAGTGAACCCGTTCTCTGTACCTGGAGAACAGCTCAGAGTGAACCCGTTCTCTGTACCTGGAGAACAGCTCAGAGTGAACCCGTTCTCTGTACCTGGAGAACAGCTCCGAGTGAATCTGGACGTGTCTGTTCCCAGGATCCCTCCCGGAACCACAAGTCCTACAGGGACCTGATGTCCAGCCTGCGGCCGCCCCTCATCCCGTTCACCCCTCTGCTGCTCAAAGGTGAGGCGGCCACATCCACCAATCACCACCACCAGATTTGGGGTTTTATTAAACATCAGTATACTTTCAGTTGCCCACGCTTAGATCCAAGCACACATCATATCTTCTACAGACGAAATAGTAAGTGTTAGTCTGCTGTTCAAGGGCTCTGTGTGACCATGACACACTCACACTATCACACACACAGACAGACACACACACACACACCCTCGCACACACACAGACAACATTGATCAAACAGAGGCAAGCCTGTGTAATCCCCCATTACCCTGCCACTCACAGACACACACACACTCACAGACACACACACACACACTCACACACACACACACACTCACAGACACACACACACACACAGACACACACACACACACACACACTCACAGACACACACACACACACACACACTCACAGACACACACACACACACACACACACACACACACACCTAGCCAGTGTGTCAGTGCTGTGTTTGGAGGTACACAGCAGTCTGGACCTCCTCCTCTCTCATTAACTCTCCTGGGTAACGATGCCTGCATGCTGGGTCTGCTCACACACACCTCAACCACACACACGCACACCTCACACACACCTCTCTCACACACACACACCTCAGGACAGCTCCGCATGCTGCCGTCTTCCCGCTGGGCTAAACACACATACACCCCCTCCCCCCCCACACACACACACACACAAGGTCTCTTACCTTCTATATCTTCTCCTACATGGTTTTCTTCTCTGGCCCGTGTGGCTCCTCCCTCTATGGGTGTGGTTTGTGGCTCCTCCCTCTAGGAGGTGTGGTTTGTCTTGTCTGTCAGGGTCGTTCAGGCGTCAGACCATCTGGGAGCCTCTTATCTGAGCTCTGTGTGTTTCCCTTCAACACCACAGACCAGCGTATTAGATCATCCATACAGACACCCCTCCCCCTCTCTTTATCCCTTACTCACTCACACACACACACTCCAGACCCTCTTTTGCACACACAGATACACACACACACATACTGTACACACACACACACACATACTGTACACATACACACACACAGATAGACACACATACTGTACACACACATACTGTACACATACACACAAACACAGATACACACACATACTGTACACATACATCTTCCTCTTTGACCTTGGTGAGGGGAATTGCCAGAATATTCCTTTAATGTTGAGTGTTGGGTCTGTGTAACATGCCTGTGATGCTGGTGGAGGTTTGTGTGAGTAGAGGCTGTGAGTACAGGGGCTTGTGATGGTCTGACTGGATGGATCTTTAGATGGATGATTTATCAATTGTGGTAAAGAATTTACCTCTCAGTGAACAATCCAGGCAGAAAATATATGTCTAAGTCTGTGTGTGTGCATATTAAATATTTCTGTGTGTCTGTGTGTGCATATTTAATCTTTCTGTGTGTGTGTCGGTGTGTGTGTGTGTGTGTGTGAGTGCATATTTAATCTTTCTGTGAGTGTGTGTGTGTGTGTGTGTGTGAGTGCTGGTTTTACAGAAGCAGCTCTCCATCTTTCCTCCCTGTTTATCTTCCTTCCTCTCTCTCCTCTCTCCACCCCGCCTCCCCCCCTTCGCTCCACCTCCCTCCCCTCCTCTCCTTCTGTCAGTGTGACGTGATGTCAGCAGCATTCAGAACATTCCTTCTGACTGAACCTAGCCTGGCGTCAAAACATGCCCCCCTGAACCCTTCTCAGCAGTAGGAGAACTGACAGTCAATAACTCGATGACTCCTTTTCCCCCTCTCTTTTTTTCCACTCCCTCTCCTTTCTTCTCTCTTTTCTTTCTGTCTTTCCACCTGTCTGCCATCCCTTCTTTCTAGCTCTGGTAGACGGATGTTGGCTAAGCGCTGTGGCGAGTTTTGACATGTAATTACATAACCTTGCTTTCCTCTCTTTCTCTCTCCCAACCCCCCCCTCTCTCCCTCCCTGTCTCTCTCCCTCTCTCTCCCTCTCCCTATCTCTCTCTCTTCCCCTGTCTCTCTCCCTCTCTCTCTCTCTCTCTCTCTCTCTTCCCCTGTCTCTCTCCCTCTCTCTCTCTCTCTCTCTCTCTCTTCCCCTGTCTCTCTCCCTGTCTCTCTCTCTCTTCATCTGTCTCTCTCCCTCTCCCTCTCTCTCTCTCTCTCTCTCTCTCTCTCTCTCTCTCTCTCTCTCTCTCTCTTCCCCTGTCTCTCTCTCTTTCAGACCTGACATTTCTCCATGAGAGCTGTAAGACCTTCCATGGGGAACTGGTCAACTTTGAGAAGATGGTAAGTACCTGCACCTCACCGTCCACTACAGAGACAGCCAGACTGAGCGTGGAGGCTGGGATGTGGGACAGAGACAGCCAGACTGAGCGTGGAGGCTGGGATGTGGGACAGACAGCCAGACTGAGCGTGGAGGCTGGGATGTGGGACAGAGACAGCCAAACTGAGCGTGGAGGCTGGGATGTGGGACAGAGACAGCCAGACTGAGCGTGGAGGCTGGGATGTGGGACAGAGACAGCCAGACTGAGCGTGGAGGCTGGGATGTGGGACAGAGACAGCCAGACTGAGTGTGGAGGCTGGGATGTGGGACAGAGACAGCCAGACTGAGCGTGGAGGCTGGGATGTGGGACAGAGACAGCCAGACTGAGCGTGGAGGCTGGGATGTGGGACACAGACAGCCAGACTGAGCGTGGAGGCTGGGATGTGGGACAGAGACAGCCAGACTGAGCGTGGAGGCTGGGATGTGGGACAGAGACAGCCAGACTGAGCGTGGAGGCTGGGATGTGGGACAGAGACAGCCAGACTGAGCGTGGAGGCTGGGATGTGGGACAGAGACAGCCAGACTGAGCGTGGAGGCTGGGATGTGGGACAGAGACAGCCAGACTGAGCGTGGAGGCTGGGATGTGGGACAGAGACAGCCAGACTGAGCGTGGAGGCTGGGATGTGGGACAGAGACAGCCAGACTGAGCGTGGAGGCTGGGATGTGGGACAGACAGCCAGACTGAGCGTGGAGGCTGGGATGTGGGACAGAGACAGCCAGACTGAGCGTGGAGGCTGGGATGTGGGACAGACAGCCAGACTGAGCGTGGAGGCTGGGATGTGGGACAGACAGCCAGACTGAGCGTGGAGGCTGGGATGTGGGACAGACAGCCAGACTGAGCGTGGAGGCTGGGATGTGGGACAGACAGCCAGACTGAGCGTGGAGGCTGGGATGTGGGACAGAGACAGCCAGACTGAGCGTGGAGGCTGGGATGTGGGACAGACAGCCAGACTGAGCGTGGAGGCTGGGATGTGGGACAGACAGCCAGACTGAGCGTGGAGGCTGGGATGTGGGACAGACAGCCAGACTGAGCGTGGAGGCTGGGATGTGGGACAGAGACAGCCAGACTGAGCGTGGAGGCTGGGATGTGGGACAGACAGCCAGACTGAGCGTGGAGGCTGGGATGTGGGACAGACAGCCAGACTGAGCGTGGAGGCTGGGATGTGGGACAGACAGCCAGACTGAGCGTGGAGGCTGGGATGTGGGACAGAGACAGCCAGACTGAGCGTGGAGGCTGGGATGTGGGACAGACAGCCAGACTGAGCGTGGAGGCTGGGATGTGGGACAGACAGCCAGACTGAGCGTGGAGGCTGGGATGTGGGACAGAGACAGCCAGACTGAGCGTGGAGGCTGGGATGTGGGACAGACAGCCAGACTGAGCGTGGAGGCTGGGATGTGGGACAGACAGCCAGACTGAGCGTGGAGGCTGGGATGTGGGACAGACAGCCAGACTGAGCGTGGAGGCTGGGATGTGGGACAGAGACAGCCAGACTGAGCGTGGAGGCTGGGATGTGGGACAGACAGCCAGACTGAGCGTGGAGGCTGGGATATGGATGCTCCCCTATGCCCAGTGTGACCTCAGCTGTCAGCTGACGTCTGTTATCTGTGTACTGGGGACTGGCATAAGCACTCACCTCTCCTCCCCCTCTCTCCTCCTCCCCTCCCCCTCTCTCCTCCTCCCCTCCCCCTCTCTCCTCCTCCCCTCCCCCTCTCTCCTCCTCTCCTCCCCCTATCTCCTCCTCTCCTCCCCTCCTCTCCTTCTCAACTCTTTTTGTTCCAGCATAAAGTTGCAGAGATGGTGAGAACTATCCGACGGTACAGGAGTTCTCAGCTAGGTAAGAGCACACACACACACCACACACACTTGCTTCCAGGTGTTGGATTGCAAACACATGTTCAAAACATGTACAACACACACTCGCTTTCTATCTCCCTCTGTCTCTCTCTCTCCCTCTCATTCCTTCTCTCTACCTCCCTCTCTCTCTCTTTCTCTCTCTTTCTCTCTCTTTCTCTCCCTCTCCCTCTCCCTCTCTCTCTCTCGTTCTCGTTCTCTCTCTCTCTCTCTCTCTCTCTCTCTCGTTCTCTCTCTCTCTCTCTCTCTCTCTCCCTCCCTCCCTCCCCCCCTTCACACATGGGACCAGATGCAGACCTGTCTGTGTAGATCAGGGTGAAGTGAGCACTCCACCCTGCCGCGCCCCACTGTTGGAACAGCACAACCCTGGGGGCCAGCCAATCACAGGGCTCCGTTCCACCTCAGAAAGCACACGCCAACACAGGCATTCAGCAGCACGTAGCATATTGTTTTTCTGACACTAAGCTGGTGTAGGAGGAGAACTTGATTGGGTACAAGGCTGGGCAGAGTCACATTTGGGAGGCACCACTGCTGGTGAACAACAGGATAAAGAACCAGACTGTGATTACCATGATTTCACAAACACGTGCACACACACACACACACACACACACACACACACACACACACACATAGATGACATGCATAACTCTGTTACAAGCCATTTGCAGCAGTCTATAACACTTACCTGGACAGTGAGCTTACATAACCCAGCCCGAACACACACACATACACACAAACACACACACACACATGCACACACACGACTGTGTCTGCTAAGAGCCATTAGCAGGAGTCTCACAGACATCTACCTATGACACCATACCTGGACAGTGAGCTTACATAACCCAGCCCCCAACACACACACACACACACACACAGAAC
Source organism: Osmerus eperlanus (assembly GCF_963692335.1). Taxonomy (NCBI): domain Eukaryota; kingdom Metazoa; phylum Chordata; class Actinopteri; order Osmeriformes; family Osmeridae; genus Osmerus; species Osmerus eperlanus. The sequence goes on from NC_085019.1 coordinate 23,114,054, forward strand.
TGTGTCTGCGACGAGCCACTAGCAAGATTCTGCCTGTGACACATACCTGGCCGGTGAGCTTACATAACCTGCTCACCACTGGGCGTTCCTCTTGTTGTTCTACCTTGCTAACAGTGCGTCTGGTTGCACAACGGTCTGCGGAGCCAACAGCCCACTCATCTGGCTCTTCAAGGCGTAGCCTAAATGTGTTATGGTTTGAAAAGCACCGACAAGACCAGACAAAGTCGCCACTGAATGGCCACCACCTTGAAAAGCAGCCACACAGCCTAGCATTACAGGCTAGGGATACAGGCTAGCCACACAGCCTAGCATTACTGGCTAGCCACACAGCCTAGCATTACAGGCTAGTGATACAGGCTAGCCACACAGCCTAGCATTACAGGGTAGCGATACAGGCTAGCCACACAGCCTAGCATTACAGGCTAGAGATACAGGCTAGCGATACAGGCTAGCCACACAGCCTAGCTACAAAGGCTAGCGATACAGACTAGCCACACAGGCTTGCGATACAGGCTAGCGATACAGGCTTGCCACACAGGCTTGCGATACAGGCTAGCGATACAGGCTAGCCACACAGGCTAGCGATACAGGCTAGCCGCACAGGCTAGCATTACAGGCTAGCAATACAGGCTAGCCACACAGGCTAGTGGCACAGTGTAGCCACACAGCCTACCTACACAGGCTAGCCACACAGGCTAGCGATACAGGCTAGCTCTACAGGATAACTATACAGACTAGCATTCCCCAACACTACACCTGGATGTGAGGTGTTCAGACAGCATCTCATTAGTAGGTACACTGAAAGCCTATTATGAGTGCTTCATGTATGTCTCACTACATCTACAGTATAAATAATCCATGCTGATGTATAGAGGTGTGTAGTTACTGCGCTGCATTGGATTCAGCACTGCGTACAGTGAAGAACCTGTTAGTAAACTTACTGGATTGTGTTGTTGCAGGCTTAATGATCAACGCTAAATTACCTGCTATCCTAACTCCCATTTCTCTCTTTTGCTCTTTTTGTCAGAAACATGCACACACACACACACACACACAGAGACACACTAGACAGTAACTGCGTGTCAGCTAAGAAAAACAGAACTATCTCTAGCCATAATTGGACAAGACTACATTACCATGTAATCTTAATGAATAGTTTCATGCTCATGGGTGTCTCTGTGTGTGTGTCTGTGTGTGTGTGTGTGTGTGTGTGTGGAACAGAACATTAGAGGATGACGCATGGCATGTCTTACTGCAGCCAGAATAGAGAACGACTGTGTGTGTGTGTGTATACATGTGTGTGTGTGTGTGTGTCTATTGATAGCCATGGTGAGCAGTGAGTGTATTGTTGTTGAACTGAACCAAACCAGTTCTGTTCATTCCTGCCAGCCTGCTGCAGCCAGATTCAGTGTGTTGGGATGTGAGAGAGAAACCACATAGCAGGCAACACTACAGTGTCTACCTCCCCCTGGTGGTCAGGCTGTGGAACTGCAGGACATCTGCAGCTCCATGACAGCTATGGGTGAATGTAGTTTGCCTCAGTCTGTGTTTTGCATGTCATGTAATGTTGGATGGATCAAACTTGACTGTAACTTACTCCTTCTTCCCTCCTTCCCCTAATACCTCTCCCTCCCCCCCTCTCTCTATGCCTCCATTTCCCTTCTTCCTCCCTGTCTCCCTCCCCCCCTCTCTCTATGCCTCCATTTCCCTTCTTCCTCCCTGTCTCCCCCTCCCTTCTTCCTCCCTGTCTCCCTCCCTCCCTCCCCACCTCCCTCCCTTCTTCCTCCCTGTCTCCCCACCTCCCTCCCCCTCCCTTCTTCCTCCCTGTCTCCCCACCTCCCTCCCCCTCCCTTCTTCCTCCCTGTCTCCCCACCTCCCCCCCCTCCCTTCTTCCTCCCTGTCTCCCTCCCTCCCCCTCCCTTCTTCCTCCCTGTCTCCCTCCCTCCCCCTCCCTTCTTCCTCCCTGTCTCCCTCCCTCCCCACCTCCCTCCCCCTCCCTTCTTCCTCCCTGTCTCCCCACCTCCCTCCCCCTCCCTTCTTCCTCCCTGTCTCCCCACCTCCCCCCCCTCCCTTCTTCCTCCCTGTCTCCCTCCCTCCCCCTCCCTTCTTCCTCCCTGTCTCCCTCCCTCCCCCTCCCTTCTTCCTCCCTGTCTCCCCACCTCCCTCCCCCTCCCTTCTTCCTCCCTGTCTCCCCACCTCCCTCCCCCTCCCTTCTTCCTCCCTGTCTCCCTCCCTCCCCCTCCCTTCTTCCTCCCTGTCTCCCTCCCTCCCTCCCCCTCCCTTCTTCCTCCCTGTCTCCCTCCCTCCCCCTCCCTTCTTCCTCCCTGTCTCCCCACCTCTCTCTCCAGTCACGGAAGCTGAACCGTCTCCCTCCCACCTCCAGACCAAGGCTTACATCCGCCAGCTGCAGGTGATCGACAATCAGAACCTGCTGTTCGACATGTCCTGCAAACTGGAGCCCAAAGACATGTGAGAGACGGGGGTGAGGGATGGAGAGATGGACCCCGAGACGGGAGGATTCAAACTCAACAACAACCGGTCCTTCTTGCACCTCCCACTTCTTATTGGACGAGTTGTCTGTCAGTGTCACCAGCCAGTGATTAAGACCCTCTGGGACTAACTGACACGGTGGAATTCTGTGGTTGTAGGACTCTGCTATTGGTCATCCGTAAATAAGGTGGGGTTCAAGAACGTGTGAAGAACTGATTGGACGGTAATTCGAGGATGTGGATAAACAACTGGGCCTGCTGTTTACTTGACTCAACCTGTCTCTCGACAACCACTCATGCCGTCAGCTGTGTCGCGAATTCTTCCCAGTTCTCACTGCCACCAAAGCCCCCTCTCTCTCTCTCTCTCTCTCTCTCTCTCTCTCTCTCTCTCTCTCTCTCTCTCTCTCTCTCTCTCTCTCTCTCTCTCTCTCTCTCTCTCTCTCTTTCTCTTTCTCTTTCTCTTTCTCTCTCTCTCTCTCTCTGTCTGTTGGAACTCATTTCACTAGCGGGCCTCTGGAACTTTCCAGGTTGTCCGGAACACAGCTGAAATACAGACTGAAGGTGGAACCTTCTAGAATGATAGAAACGTATGGTGTAGAACAGGTGGAGGTGCAGGACTCTGTCAGTGATGTCGACCTGACGTTTTGACAACGTATCAGTCTGTCGAGCGGGTAACTCAGAGCGTATCCTCACAAACAGCACTGCCCGCCTGTTTCCACGCCAACCTGACTGTCTAGAGGTCTGAACACTTTTAACCACCAACTCGGACTGCGCCCCCTGTTTTTCTGTCCTTCCTCTTGACCTACACTCAGGCGTGAGACAATCTGACCCCGACGCCTCCCTCACACCTGACCACGTCTGTGCTACACCTTTTATAAGCCGGGCTCGTCCCCCCCGGACGCGGTCAGCTCTCAGCAGACCAGGGCCTGGACGTCAGACTCTCCTGTTTCTTCAAACAGCTACTGCTGTTACTGCTGTAACGGGTTGGGAAAAACGTGAGGTTTGCGCCTTCAGCCATAAACTATCTGAGAGGATCAACCTAGACAAGGAGCTTTAATGTTTAATTATATTTGGGTGTAGGCTTACTGAATTTCTTTGTTGTTTGGAATAGAAAGGGGATTTCTTGTTTTTGTGAGTAGTTTCTTCGACAGACACTCAGAGTACCTTAGGTCAGGTAAAGGTGCTCTGAGTACCTTTATCACAAGCTTCATTATGATGAAGAGAGTTTGAACCGCATCATTTCCTGTCAGGCTACCCACATATAAGAGCTTTCTCTACTGGTTGATTCAGTGGTTGATCACTGAAGGTGTAACTTCTCTACATGTACAGATCAATAATTGGCCAACATGTACAGAAAATGGTTGGCCAACTTATTTGTATCAACAAAGCACTTTTGCCTCACCTCAGGGCTCCATTTAATGAGGATAAAACAAGAGTGATATGATGGTGATATTGTATTCAGTTTTAATATGGCTCAGTTCAGTACAGTTCAGTTTTGTTTGTACAGTACGACCGTTAAGTATCATGCTACGTTACCGCACAGACTGTGGTTGCAGACTTGCTAAGTGTTTATCGCTTATGTGATTTCTTTTTCCTGAAGGGAATTCATCATAGAGGAGAGATCCTGAGCTAAATAACAATTCAGATTCGGTGTCGCTTATTGAAAATTGTATAAACAGATGGAAACTTTACACCTGGCACAAACCCTTGGTGAATCTGACCCTGAGTCTTTACCTGCTATAGCCATGGCAACCTCATCCCTATCACCGCATGTATCATGACATTGTTCTCTAAAATATTGATTATAGAAGATCTTGTATGAGGAGTTTTAGGCTGGATATTATGTCAGCACCTTGGCCAATCCTAAAGGTCTGAGGGGGTTTGAAGGACAGCTAAGCTAGGCTTGTAGCTCCTTGTCATTGGACTGGCTGGTCATTCTGTCAGATTGTTTTAGCCAGCACTCTCAGACCTGCTTGTCCAGGGTGGTGCTCAAGACGTGAGTAAGTGGACCCATGGAAGGTGATATCATCACTCGTTGCCTGTGACTCTCTCAGGACCACTTCCTGGGTCGTGACCCCTAGAGGACTGCCTGCGACTCCTGTATGATTAAGCTATAATGTAAATACTTCTACGCTGTGTAAATAACTAAATAATATGGAGACTCTATTTTATGAATGAGCTACGAAATGGATTACTCACTGAGATTATCTGATTTGTTTTGTAAATGTGAAAAAGTGTGTACAGTTATCTAACGAGCTGAAAGACAAAGGTCTACTATTGATGGTTGATGACTTCATGAATTGTACAGCTTAACTATTTAGTTGTTTTGGTTGTTTTGATTTCTTAATTGAGGGTAAGGGGGGGGGGGTAATGGGGGGGATTTTTCAGTCTTATTGCGTTTTGTTTTTGTACAGAAGTCAGTGTTTACAGTCATCATCTCTACTGAAACTCAGATTTGATGTTATTAGACGTGGTGCATGGAGTCTGGACCTGGCAGGAGTTGGAGACCCCTGGTCCTGTCCTGAAACAAGCCCTGACCCTCCCCCTTAAACACACCCTCCCCTCCCCATTAGACACACCATCCTCTCCCCCTTAGACACACCATCCTCTCCCCCTTAGACACACCATCCTCTCCCCCTTAGACACACCCTCCCCTCCCCCTTAGACACATCCTCCTCTCCCCTCCCCCTTAAACACACCCTCCCCTCCCCCTTAAACACACCCTCCCCTCCCCCTTAGACACACCCTCCCCTCCCCCTTAGACACACCATCCTCTCCCCCTTAAACACACCCTCCCCTCCCCCTTAAACACACCCTCCCCTCCCCCTTAGACACACCATCCTCTCCCCCTTAAACACACCCTCCCCTCCCCCTTAGACACACCATCCTCTCCCCCTTAAACACACCCTCCCCTCCCCATTAGACACACCATCCTCTCCCCCTTAGACACATCCTCCTCTCCCCTCCCCCTTAAACACACCCTCCCCTCCCCCTTAGACACACCATCCTCTCCCCCTTAGACACATCCTCCTCTCCCCCTTAGACACACCCTCCTCTCCCCTCCCCCTTAGACACACCCTCCTCTCCCCCTTAGACACACCCTCCTCTCCCCCTTAGACACACCCTCCTCTCCCCCTTAGACACATCCTCCTCTCCCCTCCCCCTTAGACACACCCTCCTCTCCCCTCCCCCTTAGACACACCCTCCTCTCCCCTCCCCCTTAGACACATCCTCCCCTCCCCCTTAGACACACCCTCCTCTCCCCCTTAGACACACCCTCCTCTACCCTCCCCCTTAGACACACCCGCCCCTCCCCCTTAGACACATCCTCCCCTCCCCCTTAGACACACTCTCCTCTCCCCCTTAGACACACCCTCCTCTCCCCTCCCCCTTAGACACACTCTCCTCTCCCCCTTAGACACACCCTCCTCTCCCCCTTAGACACACCCTCCTCTCCCCCTTAGACACACTCTCCTCTCCCCCTTAGACACACCCTCCTCTCCCCCTTAGACACACCCTCCTCTCCCCCTTAGACACACCCTCCTCTCCCCCTTAGACACACCCTCCCCTCCCCCTTAGACGCATCCTCCTCCCCCCCTTAGACACACCCTCCTCTCCCCCTTAGACACACCCTCCTACCCCCCTTAGACACACCCTCCTCTCCCCTCCCCCTTAGACACACCCTCCTCTCCCCTCCCCCTTAGACACACCCTACCCTCCCCATTAGACACACCCTCCTCCCCCCCTTAGACACACCCTCCTCTCTCCTACCCCCCAGAAACACTGTCCCAGGACTAAAGATCAGGGATTTCTGGACAGGCCTGGTAGACTCTCCATTCCATCTCCCTTATTTCTCTGAAAAGTGTGCACACATGTATGTCCCGATATGGACATGACAGGTTTACATGTATTGTATAGACTACAGCCTCACATTACCCTGGCCTCTGCCATGTTCCTCGGGGCTTCTGTTCCGTAAGAGGGGATAAAACAAGTGTCCACCTTTTGTGATGATAAGGATTTAGGATATGGTTGGTCTGGGAGAACTCTGTTCCCCTGGTAGGCCCCACCACACCCCAGCTTCAGACACTACACGCCTAAATAAAGCCTCTGCTGATGACCCTGGTGTCTCTCTCTCTCCTTATGGTGAATGTGCATATCTGTCTTTTGATGTACCTGTTAATGCTCTAGCATTGTGTCCAACCTCAACACAACACACACATAAGTACATCAAAATCTTAGAACTTTTCCTTTTCTAAGTCAACGCGTACCTCCCTGTGCTATGGCTTTGTTAGGAAAACAAACAGGATCGTTACACTCCAACTGCAATATAACTTGTTTATTGACAATGATCAGATACAGTAGAGTGTTCCGGACGGTAGTGAGTCTCTGTGATGGTCTTCTCTTGATATCCTCTCAGCCCAGCGAGTTCCAGCCAGGTGAGAAACTCAGAGTCCTCGTCCTTACCGCTGAAAGTACATTTCTGGCTCCTTGGCAACGGTCCTTACGTTGTCCGGGAGAAAGTGGGCCAGGAGACCTGCAGGGTAGAAGAACCGAGAGGCAGGAAACCAGAACAAACATCCCACATCAGCCTCCTGGAGATCCTCCAGGCTGAGTGTCCAAGTGTCCTTGAGCAAGACACTGGACCCCAAGCTGCTCCCGGTGAACAGGCTAGCCTTGCATGGCAGCTCTGTCGCTGTGGGTGTGTATGAGTGGGTGAATGAGAGGCATAATGTAAAGTGCTGTGGGTGCCGGGATGGGCGACTGTGGCTCAGAGGGTAGAGAGAGAGTTCTATCCCCAAATCCTCCAGGCAGGCACAAGCACAGATAGACCCCTAGTGGTGCTCAAGCACCTGCCCTTTTGCCCTGGATGAGAAAAGTGCCCCTTCTGCTGGAGACCAATTTTTTCTTCATTCATCAAAATTTAGGCAAAAGGGCAGGTGCTTGAGCACCACTAGGGGTCTATCTGTGCACATGCCAATGGGTGCCCTTTTTTTTGGTTTGAGCACCTGCCCCCCAAAATGTCTGTGTAAATGTACTGAGGCACAGACAAACCAGACCTCCAGGTTTGTACTGAGGCACAGACAAACCAGACCTCCAGGTTTATACTGAGGCACAGACAAACCAGACCTCCAGGTTTGTACTGAGGCACAGACAAACCAGACCTCCAGGTTTGAGACTAAGAATGGACTCAGTCAAGTCTTGTCCCAGTAATTTGACCCCGAGGAGCACCCATTCTCACTCTCACTCTACTTAAACGTATCAGTAGGCCGTCCTACTGGCTCCCAGACATCTTGAATGTTTTGGCGATGGACTTTCGAAGCGCACGGAACATTCGTACGTGTAGAGGACGTCTAGGGGGCTCCTGCTTGGTCTCGTGGTCCTTCGACAGCTCCAGATTGGCAGGCGAACCACACTTAGTCCCTGTGACAAGACAACATTTTAAATTGGTGAATTTGAAGTTAGGCTTTGTCAGAGTAATTAGCCAAATCTACAGGATCACTTTGTGATTAATTAAGGATGACAAGCAGTGATGGTCGCTCACCAGGTGTGACGTGAGAGCTGGGGGGAAGCTCCTCCTGGGCTGAGGGCTTCTTGGGCTCCGTCTTTCTCTTCAGAAACTGCAGGGGAAAACACAGAACATGCTGGAATCTATGGAAACTATGACAACACCTCCACCAAAGCATCAGGATTAAGAACCACAACAGCCACTCAGTCCCAACACTGCCTCTTCATTCTATACTCCATTACATGAATAACCAACCCATGGTCATTCATTCTGTACTCATACGATATACTATAAGCTCTGCTCTAAAAGCTCTATTACATAAATAACCCACCTTGTTCTTGAAGAGCTTGGCTTTCTTCGGCAGGCTCCACCACTTCAAGCCCTTCTTAGCCTTTCTCGTCTCTCCTGCAGAGGTCGACGCTGTCCCAGCATCCATGATGACCGCTGCAGGGCTGAGCTCACCGAGATCTTCCCCAGGACACGGAGCTGCAGCAGCAGACTCACACAGAGTGTCCATCACTCTCTCCGTCAGGATCCTGACCGTGCAGTCCAGGGTCTCCTGGCAGGCCAGGCTGGAGGTCGAGGGAAGGTTCAGCTCAAGGCTCTTCTGCAGCTGACTCTTAACCGAGCTCTCAGCATAGCTGTGGATGAGCTCCTGCCTGGAGGGCATCGGGGGGCTTTCTGGCAGCATCAGCTCCGACGTGCTTCTGGTGGAGCTCACGGGGCTCTGAAGATGCAGGCCGGTGGTGGCTGTCTGCCGGCGGAGCCGACGGACGTTGGCGAGCAGACTCTCTGAGGCGGTCTTGATCTGGAGCTCGTCCAATCCGGCGGAGTCCAGTCCTACGGTAGCGTTGGAGACTGTTGGACCCTCTTCGTCCTCACATAACTGGCTGAGATTCTCCAGTATGGAGTCCAAGAGGGCACAGGTCAGGAGGCCGTCCTCACTCCTCTTCAGTTCAGCAGTGGAGCACTCTGAAGCTGCTACTTCTGCTCTCATGGCACTGAGAATCACCCCAAGGGTCCTCTTGGTCCAAGAGAAGGACGCCTTCGGAGGGATGATCTCAGATACACGTTCTTCAAGAGCCGACAGCTTGTCTGCAGCTTTCTGCAGGGTCCTCAGTGTGCTGTCATAAAGCTGCTGGCTGGAGGAGTGGACCTGCTCCCAGAACTTCATGCCACCAGATCTCGCCTTTGCTGAGGCCTTGTGCTGCTCAACCACCTCATGGAGATCGTCTAGGATCGCACCAAGCAGGTTCTCGCAGTTCTCAGAGGAGACCAGCAGCGATGGACGCTCTGAGCTCTCTGGATTGGCCGCATGAGGTGAGCCACGAGGGGTCGCCGGCTGGCGAGAGAGCTTCTGAGTTGCTCTCCTCAAGGCCTGCTGGAACACATCTTTCCCTTTGGTCGCGTACTCTTTTATGATCGTTCCCACTCGCGTGTCATGAGCCAGGCTCTGCCCAGCTGCGGGTGGGCCCTCTGGACGTAAGAAAATCAAGGTCTCCAGGACCTCGGTGGTTCGGTGTCCACTCCCTGGCAGGAGGGAGTCGACAAACAAGGAGCGGTAGATGTGGGAAAAGGACATCTCCGGACGCCTTAGGATCAGCGAATGATCCAGGATGGCTGAGATGCCTTCGACGAGCTCATCGATTTCCAATTCCTCTACGGCCTTGTTTAGACAGGCCAACATCTGTTCGTTGGCCAGCTGCTGAAGTTTGGTCAAGCCTTCGTTCTTCACGCTCTCCCGATAGCAGAACTCACTACTTATGGCTCTGCAGGCTGCTGTCACCGTGTCGACAGACCGGATCAACAGAAGCCTGATGAGAGACGGGGGCAAACTTTCCAGAGACGTCTCGTTCATCAAAGAGACGCTCTCGTCCGCCGTCACATCTCCCATCCTGGAAGAGCTCACCAGGGGGGTCAGTTTGGCCGCTGCCTTGCAGACCATCTTCTTGACTTCAGAGGAAACATCCAATGTGTCCCATCCTGTGAAGGAGGAGCTGTTCCCTGCTCTGGATGATGAAGACTGGATGTCCAGCAACTCAACAGCACTCTTCACGGATCCAATGATCCCATCGACCAGGTCACTGGCCAGGGAATGTCCAGAGCCACCACTCCCCAGATAAGGGATCATGACCAAATCCTCAGTTCTTGATTGGCTGGATGGCGATGTGGACGAGCCCTCCTTCCTACACGGCCCAAACTGCTCCTCCAGCTTCTGCTCCACAGCCTGGACAACGTTGGTCCTCGACATGGTGGTCAGGAGCTCTCCCAGGGACCTTCCAGAAGACCGACTGCTGCTCCCTGATCTCCTCAGCAGCGGTAGAGTCTGCACGTCGGCACAGACAGCAGAGAGGAAGTAGCTCACAGAGGAAATGGTAACAGGCCCTTGAGCTTCTTCTTGGATTGCGGCCCTGGCTGCTAGGATGTTGCCGATGACCGGCACGATCACCTCAGCTGCCACAGAGCCCAGACTGAACTTGGCCTCCACCTGCAGATCCGGAGAGGGGGTTCCACTCTGTCTGCTGAGCGCCACCTGGCTTTCTGTGTCAGCCTGCAGCATGGAGGACACTTTGGTCAGCATCTCCTGGGATAGCAGCCCAGCAGCTGATGTGCTGCAGGTCTGGGTGTCTGGAACATCTCGGCTGGCATCCAAGCGAGGCAACATGTCTGGCAGCCTGCTGTTGATCAGCTGCAACACCGCACTGATCACAGAGATGGGCAGCTTGGTGCGGCTCGACAGGGCTGAGGAGCAGGCTGTCTTCATCGCCCTCTGGCTGGCAGACGTGGTGCTGCTGCTGGCTGTGCCGGGGGGCATTCTCTCCACTCCACTGACGCCCTGGGAAGTGGACGCAACCTCCAGGGCTTCCAGCTGGTCTTTTGACCCAGTGGCGGGTACTGAAGGAGCGGGCAGATCCGAAGCCTCAACCAGGAGGTCCATGTCCTCCAAACTTAGAGGCCTCACGGTCAACACCCTGATGAAGGTCCCCTTGTCTCCAGACAGACTCCCCTCTCTTCCCTCGTTCACCCCGGGCTGAGATGAGTCTTTCTTATCTTTGTCCATGTCTCTTCCTCAGAGACTGCCTCAGGTCACACTTGCTGTTGCAGTCCGATTTGAGAGAGAGGCTTTCACACCTGACCCATGAAAAGGCAGACTTTTACAAAGAACACAGAGAATGTAATTACTTTTTCAGAATAATCTAATATCTACCTACACATATATATCTACATGAAATCATTTGTCTTGCAAATTTAAACCTTACAATTTAAAGTGCAAAACGATGGGACCATATTACATTATAATATTTCTGTGTTCCAATACGAATTTGTCAAGGTTAAGGCGTCTTAGCAATCGTTATCCTTTGTCCAAGAACATTTTCACTTAAAACTGAGCACAGTGGTCATAACGGTCTTTTACAGTTTATTTGATGAATTACGTCATAATACAGCAAACGTCATCAAACAGCAGACGGCGAAATTTCAAGATAGCGCTATTTACTTTTCCAAAAAACACAGAGAATAGGCTACAATAACTTTTTCAGATTAATGTATTATCTACCTTCACATCTACCCGAGAACATCGTCTTGACAATTTAAACCTTACAACTTTAAAAAGTCCCCATATCCCCTAGGTGCAAAACAATCTGAACATTTACTTACATATATAATACGTCTGTGTTCCAATACGAAATTCGTCAAGGTGAAAGCCTCGTAGAGATCCAAATCCTTGTCCAAGAAAATGTTCAATAAGAAATGAGAGCAGTGATCAGAACGACCTTTTATAGTTTATTTGATGAATTACGTCATAATACAGCAAACGTCATCAAACAGCAGACAGCACAATTTGAAGATATTTACTTTTCCAAAGAACAGAGAATAGGCTACAATAACTTTTTCAGATTAATGTATAAACTACCTTCATATCTACCAGAGAACATCGGCTTTTATATTGAAACCTTACAACTTTAAAAAGTCCCCATATCTCCTAGGTGCAAAACAATCTGAACATTTACTTACATTACAATATTGCTGTGTTACAATACGAATTCGTCAAGGTTAAAGCGTCGTAGAGATCCAAATCCTTGTCCAAGAAAACTTTCTATAAGAAATGAGAGCAGTGATCAGAACGGCCTTTTATAGTTTATTTGATGAATTACGTCATAATACAGCAAACGTCATCAAACAGCAGATGGCGCTCTTTACACCCGGTCTGTTTAGAGTCCAGGCCGTGGTCTCTTATCAGTGTTAAACAGGGGCGAACATTTAATTGTACATGAACTGTTTGAAAACACTTTTTGAAAACGGAAAATGTAAGCCCTCACACACTTTGTATCAAGAAAAATATATTTAACGGCCCCATCCACTGTTATATAGATTTTAAAAAGCTGTCAGCACCCACATTGTAAAATAAACCGACGCCGTTGCTGTTCCATATTTGCATTATTTAATTATGATTTACCCATTTAGACGAATCAGGTTTATTTCGACTGGATATCATCCTTGAGATCTCTTGAACGCTGCCTGTCCTTGCATCATGGCGGGTCTTCAGGACCATCGACCCAAACATGAAGCTACAACTTTTCATTGGTGTGATTATGATATTCATACAAACATAAACGCCACTGGATTGTAACGCCTGTTGATAACATTGTTTATTATCAGCAGAAACGACACCGAACGCCTCAACAGGTGTGGTCACCTTGGTGAAGTAAGGAAAACGAAACTTGTTTTTTACAGGCTTTTATGAGGGTGGCTGAAAGCTCACTCTCAGAAACTTACTCAGAAAGCGATTGAATTAGACAAATCCTGGTAACAAATGTAAACTGTCAGACATGCTCAAAACCTAGGCTAATTGTTTACATTACAATTCTTTATTGGGAACTCGTGCCAGATGACAGACGTTCATGACGCGGAATTTCATCATGATCAGGTGAGACTACTAGAATACTTAATGTTCATTAAGTTCCTTATTTGTTTGACAATAGCCTTGTCTGTAACCAGGAGAAGAATGTCTGTAACCAGTGTTCGTCATGCTGGCTGATCTGTATGAATAACCCTGGCTTGTTTATTCAACTGGATCGTGCCTCACTAAACTCAAATGCAAAGTTCTTTATTGGCATAAATACTCAGGAAAACAATATCACCAAATCATTTTCACCACATATCAGGGAATCTAACTATCATCTATCATAAAACAAACACCAATATAAACATGATGTCATAGTTTACTGTAGCTATTCTAACGAAGTCTTGTATTTCAGAGAGGAGCTTACTGAGGTCCTGTGTCAGTACAAGTCAGACACCCTGAGCCACATAGCCACTCTGAGGGACTTCTGTGACAGGCACCTAAAATGGAGCTTTCACAGGGAAACAGAGCTGGAGATGATGAGAGACATCAAGGAAAGGGCTGACAGAATCAACCTGACTTTCAAGCATGTCAAAGAGTCTCCGAACAAGTGGAAGGCGCTGGGAGAGTACATGAAGAGTGGCCTGACGCAGATGACAGCAGCCAGGCGATGGGAGGAGCTGCAGAAGGAGCTGGCGGAGGTGTTGAAGGACACCCTGGCCGGGCTGGAGGAACTGGACCACTTCCTGGATGCTGTGGAGAGGCTGGCGGTCACTTCTGTGTCTGTGTTCGATGAGGAGTGTCCGTTTGGTGACCAGGAGGTGAGCCCTGCCGGTGTCCGTGATGTCATCACTGCCTCACAGGAAGCGTGTCCTCTGCTGGTCCGGTTCAGGAGAAACGCAGGGGACTTCTTTCTGGCCAGCCTCTTCAACGTGCCGGTGTTGGCTATCCAGCTGGACTCGTACATACGCAGCACCCAGCAGCTCTGTGACAAGCTGGAGAGCAAGTAAGAGAGCCCAGTGTAGACCGTTACTGTAGACCCAGCTTGCTGGATCAGGATGCAGGGTTACATTACGTCTTTATTATTCTTATATTACATTATCTGAACTTTCTTTTTCCAATGCAGATTGATGACAATATCAGAGATTGAGAGTAAATCTAGGTAAGACCTGCTGCTGACATGCATTTGTATCCTGTTTTAGTGTTTTATTGTTGTTGTTGTTGTTGCTGCTGCTGCCACCTAAGAAACAGTGAGTATACTATGTTTTATTCAGCCTCAAAGGGTTCATGTTTTGTTTTCTTCATCAGTCAACTAAGAAAGAAGAACGAAAATGTCGACCTCTGGGATGTGAGTGATGCATCCGTGCTGAATATGCTCGTCCATCTCAAAAAGCTCAGTGATGTCAGGTAAGCAGAACTCCCACTTCTATTTTACATTGCTCACCTCAACATCTGGGCTCACGGTGGCTTTCTGACTCTCTCAGGACCAACCAGGACTTCAGACTGGTTTTCCTGTTCCAGGAGGAAGCTGAAAACTTCATCAAACTCTTCATCCAGAGCAAGCCCAGAATGTTGCAGTTTCTGTCTGACCTGGAGGGGAGCGCCGTCCAGCTAGACAACATGAAGCGTGGGGCCCAGATCTCCACTGTGGCAGGCAGCTCCGTGGGGGCGGTTGGAGGGGTCCTGTCCATCGTGGGTCTGGCTCTGGCCCCCGTCACAGCGGGGGTGTCCCTGATTCTGACCATGACTGGCGTGGGTCTGGGGGTCACCAGTGGGGTCAACAGCTTGGTCACCGCAGTCACAGAGATGGGCGTCAACATCACTCATCAGAAGAAAGCCAACGAGTTGTTCCAGAGTTTTATGGAGGACGTGCAGAACCTCCAGGGGTGCCTGGAACATGTGGCCACAAAGATGGTTCCCGTGGTGAGTGAGGTGGACGCAACCGCGGGAGCAGGGAAGATTGCGGGGAGTGGTTATGCCATCGGGAAAGGAATCGACTCCTTGATCGATTGTGCCACAGGTGTGAAACTTCTGAGGAGTGAGGATGCGATTGCTGACCTGGGACAGGCCGCTAAAGGGACGCCCCTCGCCCTCTCCAAGGCAGCCCGGGGGGGGTTCATCGCTCTCAACGCCCTGTTCATTGGCCTGGACGTGTTCTTCATCTGCAAGGACAGCGTCAACCTGGCCAAGGGCAGCAAGAGTGAGGTTTCCCAGCTCATCCGGGCACGAGCACGGCTCTGGTGCTCCGAACTGGAGTCATGGCAGAAGATCCATGACTCCCTGCAGAGAGGTCTGCTAACGTTCCAGGACAGCGAGAACCTGCTGAAGATGCCCTTTTACCCTGTGGAAGAGATGAAGAAGATAAACCAGTAGCACAAAACACCACTTAGAGAATTTAAGGGTGCGTTCAACACTTGTAGTTTGGTTCTCTTAGTTCTCTCGGTCCGGACCAAAAAATAAAATGTTATTCCTGGTTCGCTTAGCGTTCACACTGACATTTACATTTAGTCATTTAACAGACGCTCTTATCCAGAGCGACTTACAGTAAGTACAGGGACATTCCCCCCGAGGCAAGTAGGGTGAAGTGCCTTGCCCAAGGACACAACGTCATTTTGCACGGCCGGGAATCAAACCAACAACCTTCAGATTACTAGCCCGATTCCCTAACCCCTCAGCCATCTGACCCCTTTATAACACCAAACCTAAACAAAAGGCATCAGGATAAGCTCTCAACTTAATTGGACAGCTTTTATAACGTCAATGATATGATTCGAACCGCACCAGAGTTCGTTTGGAAGCGGACCAAGACCCACTTTTCAGGCGGTCTCAGTCCGCTTGTTTGGTCACCCCAAGGTTTGGATGGCACACTTGTTCAAATGAACCGCACTAACAAAGCAATTGCACCAGAGTTTGTTTTAATTTAACCAAATCTGCAAAGTGTGAACACACCCTAAAAAATATATTTACACTTTGCTGATCTACTATTTCTTAGCAGTCTCTCAAATATTTTCAGAAACATTTGAATGTGATGTACAACACTCCTGTAAAAGATTTTCACGTGACCACTACCAGCTCTTAGAAACTACTATCTCTTTTTCCCCCTTTTTTATTCTTGTAGTATTGACCTGACCAATGATGATGATTTCTCAGTTAAATGGATCATTGACTGCACATATGATGGATTTCTATTTGAACACTATATTCAAGACTGTCTTTATATTGACACCAAACCTTGCTCTTGCATATCAAATTATTAATCTACTGTGTTCGTCTTATTTTATAAAAATTCTTGAGTTATTTGTTTATTTTAACAATTACTATTAATGGTCTGTATTGTCTGATCTATTCTTAGAAACAATTAACTTCATTATTTTACTAAACCTAATATTTTCTCATACTGTGACAATAATAGCAAGATGTTGCTCTGTTAAATTGGTTGATCTATTCTTACAATGCATAATTAAGTATTTCATGTATACTAATATTGCCACACTCCTACAATAAAGACAAAAAACCTTCCATGTTTTGGTCATCTGAAGCATTCATCACATTCCTGTGACTCTTTACCCCAGAACTTTTATTCATTTTATGTTAGGGTCAGGTGGGGACTGTCAGTCCATTCATGATGATGCAGATTGATGAGGATGATGACACTTCCATTAGCGTCCCAGATATGCAAATACACATCCTAGCGAACACTGACATGTCCATCAGGGTCTATTTCATACACCCCCAGCCCGATAACACACCCTGTTTACACCCCCAGCCCGATAACACACCCTGTTTACACCCCCAGCCCGATAACACACCCTGTTTACACCCCCAGCACGATAACACACCCTGTTTACACCCCCAGCCCGATAACACACCCTGTTTACACCCCCAGCCCGATAACACACCCTGTTTACACCCCCAGCCCGATAACACACCCTGTTTACACCCCCAGCCCGATAACACAGTCAGAGTACCTTCGGTCAGGTGAAGGTGCTCTCAGAGTACGTGTGTACTGTATCACAAGCTTCATTATGATGAAGAAATAAAGCCTCTGCTGATGACCCTGGTCTCTCTCTCTCCTTATGGTGAATGTGCATATCTGTCTTTTGATGTACCTGTTAATGCTCTAGCATTGTGTCCAACCACAACACACACATAAGTACATCAGAATCTTTCCTTTTCTAAGTCAACGCGCAGCTTTGTTAGGAAAACAAACAGGACCGTTACACTCCAACTGCAATATAACTTGTTTATTGACAATGATCAGATACAGTAGAGTGTTCTGGACAGTAGTGAGTCTCTGTGATGGTCTTCTCCTGATATCCACTCAGCCCAGCGAGTTCCAGCCAGGTGAGAAACTCAGAGTCCTCGTCCTTACCGCTGAAAGTACATTTCTGGCTCCTTGGCAACGGTCCTTACGTTGTCCGGGAGAAAGTGGGCCAGGAGACCTGCAGGGTAGAAGAACCGAGAGGCAGGAAACCAGAACAAACATCCCACATCAGCCTCCTGGAGATCCTCCAGGCTGAGTGTCCAAGTGTCCTTGAGCAAGACACTGGACCCCAAGCTGCTCCCGATGAACAGGCTAGCCTTGCATGGCAGCTCCGTCGCTGTGGGTGTGTATGAGTGGGTGAATGAGAGGCATAATGTAAAGTGCTGTGGGTGCCGGGACGGGCGACTGTGGCTCAGAGGGTAGAGAGAGAGTTCTATCCCCAAATCCTCCAGGCAGGCACGTGCACAGATAGACCCCTAGTGGTGCTCAAGCACCTGCCCTTTTGCCCTGGATGAGAAAAGTGCCCCTTCTGCTGGAGACCAATTTTTTCTTCATTCATCAATATTTAGGAATAAAAATTACTCTCTCTGTCATCAATTCCCCCCAAATGTGTTTTGATATCTGACGGGGCATTTATTTGAGTTCTTGTGAGAATTTCGCCCCGACATGCTCCGCGGCGCTCACAAGCCCCCGTCGCGCATGCAGTGCTGAGCGCCAGGCCAAACAGCTGCAGCCTACTTCTTCTCTGACCCGCAGCATCAGACAAACAGGTAATGACGGTGTTTGTGCAATCCCCCGACGTTGTTTGGTGATGAATTAACCACAACATTAGCGCTGCTGAAAACATTACGTCGCAGCTGGTCCGACATTTCCTAAAAAATAGGCAGGCAGGCAGGGATGTGTCTTAGGGGGAGGGTGTGTCTAAGGGGGAGAGGAGGGTGTGGCTAAGGGGGAGAGGAGGGTGTGGCTAAGGGGGAGGGGAGATGAGGGTGTAGCTAAGGGGGAGAGAGGAGGGTGTGTCTAAGGGGGAGGGTGTGTCTAAGGGGGGGAGGAGGATGTGTTTAAGAGGGAGGGGAGAGGAGGGTGTGTCTAAGGAGGAGAGGAGGGTGTGTCTAATTGGGAGGGTGTGTCTAAGCGGGGGAGGAGGGTGCGTCTAAGGGGGAGAGGAGGATGTGTCTAAGGGGGAGGGGAGGGTGCGAATAAGGGGGAGAGGAGAGGAGGGTGTGTCTAAGGGGGAAGGGAGGGTGTGTCTTAGGGGAAGGGTGTGTCTAAGGCAGGCAGGCATAAATTATAGTACATTTTTACATTTAGTCATTTATCAGACGCTCTTATCCAGAGCGACTTACAGTAAGTACAGGGACATTCCCCCGAGGCAAGTAGGGTGAAGTGCCTTGCCCAAGGACACAACATCATTTTGCACGGTGGGGAATCAAACCGGCAACCTTCTTATTACTAGCTCGATTCCCTAACCGCTCAGCCAACTGACTCCCCATAGTAGCAAGCATTAAAAGTAAGTAAGTCATATTTCTTAGGAAACGTCGGACCGAGGCAGGGAGAGAGGCAGGCAGGCAGAGAGGCAGGCAGAGAAGCAGGCAGAGAGGCAGGCAGAGAGGCAGGCATAGAGGCAGGCAGGCAGAGAGGCAGGCAGAGAGACAGGCAGAGAGACAGTCAGAGGCAGGCAGAGAGGCAGGCAGAGAGGCAGGCAGATAGGTATGCAGAGAGGCAGGCAGAAAAGCAGGCAGAGAGCCAGGCAGAGAGCCAGGCAGAGAGGCAGGCAGGCAGAGAGGCAGGCAGAGAGACAGGCAGAGAGGTAGGCAGAGAGACAGGCAGAGAGACAGGCAGAGAGGTAGGCAGAGAGGCAGGCAGAAAGGCAGGCAGAGAGACAGGCAGAGAGACAGGCCGGCAGGCAGGCAGAGAGACAGGCTGGCAGGCAGGCAGAGAGGCAGGCAGAGAGGCAGGCAGAGAGACAGTCAGAGGCAGGCAGAGAGGCAGGCAGATAGGTATGCAGAGAGGCAGGCAGAAAAGCAGGCAGAGAGCCAGGCAGAGAGGCAGGCAGGCAGAGAGGCAGGCAGAGAGACAGTCAGAAAGGCAGGCAGAGAGGCAGGCAGAGAGGTAGGCAGAGAGACAGGCAGAGAGACAGGCAGAGAGGTAGGCAGAGAGGCAGGCAGAAAGGCAGGCAGAGAGGCAGGCAGAGAGACAGGCCGGCAGGCAGGCAGAGAGACAGGCTGGCAGGCAGGCAGAGAGGCAGGCAGAGAGGCAGGCATGCAGAGAGAAGGGCAGAGAGGCAGGCAGAGAGGCAGGCAGGCAGAGAGGCAGGCAAGCAGAGAGGCAGGCAGGCAGAGAGGCAGGCAGAGGGGCATGCAGGCAGGCAGAGAGGCAGGCAGGCAGAGGCAGGCAGAGAGGCAGGCAGAGAGGAAGGCACAGAGGCAGGCAGGCAGGCAGGTTTATCTTTTAGAAAATGTCGGACCAGCTGCGACGTAATGTTTTCAGCAGCGCTAATGTTGTGGTTAATTTATCACCAAACAACGTCAGGGGATTACA
Source organism: Osmerus eperlanus (assembly GCF_963692335.1). Taxonomy (NCBI): domain Eukaryota; kingdom Metazoa; phylum Chordata; class Actinopteri; order Osmeriformes; family Osmeridae; genus Osmerus; species Osmerus eperlanus. The sequence goes on from NC_085019.1 coordinate 23,133,697, forward strand.
CAAACACCGTCATTACCTGTTTGTCTGATGCTGCGGGTCAGAGAAGAAGTAGGCTGCAGCCGTTTGGCCTGGCGCTCAGCACTGCATGAGCACTAAGTGGAGGAGGAGGGAGGGGCGCGGCGGGGGCTTGTGAGCGCCGCGGAGCATGTCGGGGAAAAATTCTCACAAGAACTCAAATAAATGCCCCGTCAGATATCAAAACACATTTGTGGGAATTGATGACAGATTAAAATATTGATGAATGAAGAAAAAATTGGTCTCCAGCAGAAGGGGCACTTTTCTCATCCAGGGCAAAAGGGCAGGTGCTTGAGCACCACTAGGGGTCTATCTGTGCACATGCCAATGTGCACAGATAGCCCTTTTTTTTGGTTTGAGCACCTGCCCCCCAAAATGTCTGTGTAAATGTACTGAGGCACAGACACACCAGACCTCCAGGTTTGTACTGAGGCACAGACACACCAGACCTCCAGGTTTGTACTGAGGCACAGACAAACCAGACCTCCAGGTTTGTACTGAGGCACAGACAAACCAGACCTCCAGGTTTGTACTGAGGCACAGACAAACCAGATCTCCAGGTTTGAGACTAAGACTGGACTCAATCAGTCTTGTCCCAGTAATTTGACCCCGAGGAGCACCCATTCTCACTCTCACTACTTAAACGTATCAGTAGGCCGTCCTACTGGCTCCCAGACATTTTGAATGTTTTGGCGATGGACTTTCGAAGCGCACGGAACATTCGTACGTGTAGAGGATGTCTAGGGGGCTCCTGCTTGGTCTCGTGGTCTTTCGACAGCTCCAGATTGGCAGGCGAACCACACTTAGTCCCTGTGACAAGACAACATTTAAATTGGTGAATTTGAAGTTAGGCTTTGTCAGAGTAATTAGCCAAATCTACAGGATCACTTGGTGATTGATTAAGAATGACAAGCAGTGATGGTCGCTCACCAGGTGTGACGTGAGAGCTGGGGGGAAGCTCCTCCTGGGCTGAGGGCTTCTTGGGCTCCGTCTTTCTCTTCAGAAACTGCAGGGGAAAACACAGAACATGCTGGAATCTATGGAAACTATGACAACACCTCCACCAAAGCATCAGGATTAAGAACCACAACAGCCACTCAGTCCCAACACTGCCTCTTCATTCTATACTCCATTACATGAATAACCAACCCATGGTCATTCATTCTGTACTCATACGATATACTATAAGCTCTGCTCTAAAAGCTCTATTACATAAATAACCCACCTTGTTCTTGAAGAGCTTGGCTTTCTTCGGCAGGCTCCACCACTTCAAGCCCTTCTTAGCCTTTCTCGTCTCTCCTGCAGAGGTCGATGCTGTCCCAGCATCCATGATGACCGCTGCAGGGCTGAGCTCACCGAGATCTTCCCCAGGACACGGAGCTGCAGCAGCAGACTCACACAGAGTGTCCATCACTCTGATCTGGAGCTCGTCCAATCCGGCGGAGTCCAGTCCTACGGTAGCGTTGGAGACTGTTGGACCCTCTTCGTCCTCACATAACTGGCTGAGATTCTCCAGTATGGAGTCCAAGAGGGCACAGGTCAGGAGGCCGTCCTCACTCCTCTTCAGTTCAGCAGTGGAGCACTCTGAAGCTGCTACTTCTGCTCTCATGGCACTGAGAATCACCCCAAGGGTCCTCTTGGTCCAAGAGAAGGACGCCTTCGGAGGGATGATCTCAGATACACGTTCTTCAAGAGCCGACAGCTTGTCTGCAGCTTTCTGCAGGGTCCTCAGTGTGCTGTCATAAAGCTGCTGGCTGGAGGAGTGGACCTGCTCCCAGAACTTCATGCCACCAGATCTCGCCTTTGCTGAGGCCTTGTGCTGCTCAACCACCTCATGGAGATCGTCTAGGATCGCACCAAGCAGGTTCTCGCAGTTCTCAGAGGAGACCAGCAGCGATGGACGCTCTGAGCTCTCTGGATTGGCCGCATGAGGTGAGCCACGAGGGGTCGCCGGCTGGCGAGAGAGCTTCTGAGTTGCTCTCCTCAAGGCCTGCTGGAACACATCTTTCCCTTTGGTCGCATACTCTTTTATGATCGTTCCCACTCGCGTGTCATGAGCCAGGCTCTGCCCAGCTGCGGGTGGGCCCTCTGGACGTAAGAAAATCAAGGTCTCCAGGACCTCGGTGGTTCGGTGTCCACTCCCTGGCAGGAGGGAGTCGACAAACAAGGAGCGGTAGATGTGGGAAAAGGACATCTCCGGACGCCTTAGGATCAGCGAATGATCCAGGATGGCTGAGATGCCTTCGACGAGCTCATCAATTTCCAATTCCTCTACGGCCTTGTTTAGACAGGCCAACATCTGTTCGTTGGCCAGCTGCTGAAGTTTGGTCAAGCCTTCGTTCTTCACGCTCTCCCGATAGCAGAACTCACTACTTATGGCTCTGCAGGCTGCTGTCACCGTGTCGACAGACCGGATCAACAGAAGCCTGATGAGAGACGGGGGCAAACTTTCCAGAGACGTCTCGTTCATCAAAGAGACGCTCTCGTCCGCCGTCACATCTCCCATCCTGGAAGAGCTCACCAGGGGGGTCAGTTTGGCCGCTGCCTTGCAGACCATCTTCTTGACTTCAGAGGAAACATCCAATGCGTCCCATCCTGTGAAGGAGGAGCTGTTCCCTGCGCTGGATGATGAAGACTGGATGTCCAGCAACTCAACAGCACTCTTCACGGATCCAATGATCCCATCGACCAGATCACTGGCCAGGGAATGTCCAGAGCCACCACTCCCCAGATAAGGGATCATGACCAAATCCTCAGTTCTTGATTGGCTGAATGGCGATGTGGACGAGCCCTCCTTCCTACACGGCCCAAACTGCTCCTCCAGCTTCTGCTCCACAGCCTGGACAACGTTTGTCCTCGACATGGTGGTCAGGAGCTCTCCCAGGGACCTTCCAGAAGACCGACTGCTGCTCCCTGATCTCCTCAGCAGCAGTAGAGTCTGCACGTCGGCACAGACAGCAGAGAGGAAGTAGCTCACAGAGGAAAAGGTAACAGCCTCTTGAGCTTCTTCTTGGATTGCGGCCCTGGCTGCTAGGATGTTGCCGATGACCGGCACGATCACCTCAGCTGCCACAGAGCCCAGACTGGCCTTGGCCTCCAACTGCAGATCCGGAGAGGGGGTTCCACTCTGTCTACTGAGCGCCACCTGGCTTTCTGTGTCAGCCTGCAGCATGGAGGACACTTTGGTCAGCATCTCCTGGGATAGCAGCCCAGCAGCTGATGTGCTGCAGGTCTGGGTGTCTGGAACATCTCGGCTGGCATCCAAGCGAGGCAGCATGTCTGGCAGCCTGCTGTTGATCAGCTGCAACACCGCACTGATCACAGAGATGGGCAGCTTGGTGCGGCTCGACAGGGCTGAGGAGCAGGCTGTCTTCATCGCCCTCTGGCTGGCAGACGTGGTGCTGCTGCTGGCTGTGCCGGGGGGCATTCTCTCCACTCCACTGACGCCCTGGGAAGTGGACGCAACCTCCAGGGCTTCCAGCTGGTCTTTTGACCCAGTGGCGGGTACTGAAGGAGAGGGCAGATCCGAGGCCTCGACCAGGAGGTCCATGTCCTCCAAACTTAGAGGCCTCACGGTCAACACCCTGATGAAGGTCCCCTTGTCTCCAGACAGACTCCCCTCTCTTCCCTCGTTCACCCCGGGCTGAGATGAGTCTTTCTTATCTTTGTCCATGTCTCTTCCTCAGAGACTGCCTCAGGTCACACTTGCTGTTGCAGTCCGATTTGAGAGAGAGGCTTTCACACCTGACCCATGAAAAGGCAGACTTTTACAAAGAACACAGAGAATGTAATTACTTTTTCAGAATAATTTAATATCTACCTACACATATCTACATGAAATCATTTGTCTTGGAAATTTAAACCTTACAACTTAAGGTGCAAAACTAAGGGACTATCATATTACATTATAATATTTCTGTGTTCCAATACGAATTTGTCAAGGTTAAGGCGTCTTAGCAATCGTTATCCTTTGTCCAAGAACATTTTCACTTAAAACTGAGCACAGTGGTCATAACGGTCTTTTACAGTTTATTTGATGAATTACGTCATAATACAGCAAACGTCATCAAACAGCAGACGGCGAAATGTCAAGATAGCGCTATTTACTTTTCCAAAAAACACAGAGAATAGGCTACAATAACTTTTTCAGATTAATGTATTATCTACCTTCACATCTACCCGAGAACATCGTCTTGACAATTTAAACCTTACAACTTTAAAAAGTCCCCATATCCCCTAGGTGCAAAACAATCTGAACATTTACTTACATATATAATACGTCTGTGTTCCAATACGAAATTCGTCAAGGTGAAAGCGTCGTAGAGATCCAAAGAAAATGTCCAAGAAAATGTTCAATAAGAAATGAGAGCAGTGATCAGAACGGCCTTTTATAGTTTATTTGATGAATTACGTCATAATACAGCAAACGTCATCAAACAGCAGATGGCGCTCTTTACACCCGGTCTGTTTAGAGTCCAGGCCGTGGTCTCTTATCAGTGTTAAACAGGGGCGAACATTTAATTGTACATGAACTGTTTAAAAACACTTTTTGAAAACGGAAAATGTAAGCCCTCACACACTTTGTATCAAGAAAAATATATTTAACGTCTGCATCCACTGTTATATGGGGGGAATTCGGGTAAACTGGGACATTGGGTAATGGGTAATGTGGGACACCTAAACTCCACAGAGCGTTTTCTTCCCCGCTATGACAATGTCTAGTCCACTGAACTATGACTCTAGGTTTAACATGGATGTTATGTGACTGAAATCACAAAACGTGATAGGGTGTGGTGTCACAGAAAGGGTCAGCACTATTCAATCAGGGAGCTCCGATGAAAAAATACATGGAAAAAATGCTAAATTACCCGAATTCACCTTATATATATATTAAAGTTGACCCATCCACATTGGAAAATAAACCGACGCCTCTGGTGTTCCATATTGCCTGCTTTAATTGTGCTTTAATTCCCATTTAGAACAATCAGGTTTATTTTGACTGGCTATCCTCGTGTGTAAGTGCGCAGCCACTTCACCGTTACACAATAAACCCCTCTGATATGAGACACTACAAGGCTGGCGATTCAATTTTGATTTGCCGGTGCCAGCCTTGGTGTCTATTCTAGCCTCTGGCAGCGTTTACTTAAAAGACAATTTGGCAGCATGGAGTAATAATCCCTCGTGCCCTTATATGGTTTAGTATTTGATATGCATGCACAGATCATAGACCACTGAAAAGCCAATGTCAGTAATTTCTTGACCTCATTTTAAGCTCCACCCCCTCATTCAACAGGTTTATATTCCAGGTCCCCCGCAGTTTGCATCCCACTGGTGATTGTTTCTCAGTCTCTCTCTGTCGCTGTCATCTGTCCTCCTATCGTTGAACTCCAAACTAAAGGTAATGCAATGCAGCTATAGCACTGGTAATCGTTTGCTGCACCACTTCACGAATTGTGCATGTATGTCAAATTATTTTGAAACATAGCCTATTCATGTTATGCTCTTTTAAAAATTTGGCTAATTAGTGTACTCGGTTATAACTAACTTGAATGAATGTTTATCACCATACATCGTTCCTCAACAATTTAACTGGATTGGCTCGAGGGTAATTGTAATTAGTGGCAATAATATGCAGGTGGTTTGCAAATCGACCTGTGCATCATTTTGTCAATTAAATTGATGCAGCGTGTCAACCTAGTCTGCAAGTGAACTGGGTAGTTGGGAAATTTTTGCTAATCCCGAGGTTTTCGTTCAACCACTTATGTGCCTAATCCAAGTCACTTTGAAACGATTATAATTAATCTTTGTCTTATAATAATTGAAAGGTAACAATTGGCTCGCAACAGTGAAAGAGCTATGAAGCCGCTTAACTATCAATGACGGGCAGTTCCGTTTGAACTGCGTTGCAGTCATCTTGCAAGCGTGGTTGCCAAATGCGCTTTTGACCGGCTAAATTCCCAACACGCAGTGTGTAGTGCAACATTCCTTGCCTTGTGTCACTGACGGCCAACAAATGTATTTTAGCATGCACACATTTGTAAGACTATAATGGGACCATACCGAAGTTATCGCTGTTCTAGCTCTGTAGCCAACTACATATCCGTTGTTACAGTAGCTCGGTGACGTTAGGCAACTTGGCCTAACATCAGCTGTATCAGGGTAAAAGGAGATTGAAGGCTTGCCCCAAGCTGTGTTTGTGCTGAATAGGCAGTGAAACGAGTCCTTGCTGTCCGTGGTGGAATGAGCATGTGGAAATGTTTTCCACGGGGGTAAGTGCCAACTGGAGGACTGACGGATAAGAATAGCACATATTTGGCTAACCATTTCCAGTGACAGCTGTCACACGAGTCTATAGGTGACCAGTAATGACCTTCCTTTATCTCCCCAAGCGGTTCAATTACTGAGCTGTGACTTAAGGTCAAAGCGGGCTGACTGGTGCATTGAGGGACCACTTCCTATAACCATATCAGGTGACCCAAGTTCAGACTAGAATCTGCGGCGCCACTGGTCTCCATCCTTTGCTCTTGACTCGTGTTTCCGTGTTTTGCAAAGCAGCATCTTCGCGAGCTAGATTGACCTGTTCTGGTTTGCGAGGTGGGCTCACGCCTCTGTCTGGTTTCAGCACCATGGCCGAGAACAAGGAACAGACTTTCATCGCCATCAAGCCCGACGGCGTGCAGAGGGGGCTCGTGGGAGAAATCATCAAGCGCTTTGAGCACAGGGGATACAAGCTCATTGCCATGAAGATGGTCCAGGTGTGTTGATGTGACTGTGTTCATTCGAGAGGGGGGAGGTAATCGCATGTGAACTCCAAAACCAACCCACTCCATGTTTTGAGTTATCACGTGTCAGACTTTTGACCCAGCTGGGATTCTGTTCATGTCATATTGTAGCCATCTGAGGAGCATGCCAAGCAGCACTACCTGGACCTGAAAGATCTGCCTTTCTACCCCAGCCTGTGCAAGTACCTGGCCTCCGGACCAGTCGTCGCCATGGTAAGCACCTGTTCATGTTATTCTCCCTGAGTTTTATTTGAGGTCCTAGTTCTCTTAGCTGAGGCCATTTTGAGAGTTTGATTGGTCGGGGTTTGAAGGGCAGTGATTCTCTGACTAACGCCGGTCTGTGCTCAGGTTTGGGAGGGTCTGAGTGCCGTGAAGATCGGTAGGATGATGCTGGGAGAGACCAACCCCGCCGACTCCAAACCAGGCACCATCCGCGGAGACTTCTGCGTCCAGATCGGCAGGTACGTGAGCCGGTCCAACACCGCTGACCGCTGCTTGACCAGTACACTGCAAAAACGCCCCATGAAATAACTGCAACATTTGTCTTATATATTTTTTTTAATGCTTGCTTGGGTTTGAAACGAGTACACTAGGCTGTCAAACAAGAGCATTTCACTTGGTCCAAGTGACAAATGAAGTCACTAGAGAAGCCATTATACTAGGAACAAGTCAAACACTAGTTTTAAAAACCAGATAACCACACTCGAGTAGATAGAGTTTCCGTCCCACTGACTACTGCTTGATCAGTACCAGGAGTTTAGCCCAGAGCTCCTCTTGTAGGGCACTTGACCAATACAGGCTGAGGCCCCGATGCAGTGACCTGGGTTCGAATCCAGCTGGGGCCATATATGCATGTCTCTATCCCCAAAAATGCATCTTAAACAGTCCAGCTTGCAACCCCGACCTCGTGTAAACCGAGTCATCTGACTGGCGTGTCTCACTTCTGCAGGAACCTCATCCACGGCAGCGACGCCCTGGAGACCGCCAAGAAAGAGATCGCCTTGTGGTTCAAGGCTGAGGAGCTGATCGCCTACGAGAGCTGTGCCAAGGGCTTCCTCTACGAGTAGATCCAGAAGACTGACCCAGCCGGCTGACCCTCCCAGCCCACACTCACTTCCAACTCTGACCCTAGAACTCCCCAGCAACACCCTGAAAGCTCTAGAACTTTATACCGACGTACTTGTCAATAAAATAATAATGGTTTACCTGATCTTTTTCTTCTGTCCTCATTTTAAGATGCATTAGTTGACGTATGCTTTTATATTTTACGAATGAGTCTAAGTGACGAGTAGAAGGGGCATGCAGCAGGGGCCCAGGCAAGATTCGAACCCAGGTCACTGTGACAAGTCCTCGGCCTACATCGTACGTTCACTTCTCTGAGCTACCAGGGTGCCCCTGTTTTGCTAACTTTGTGAGCTGAAATGTTTAGATGTTTCAGGAACATGTTACTGTATAACGTAGTGAATACATGTGCTGGAGGGAGTGACTGACACCTAGACTGGACATGGTACGGAAAAGATCTACTCAATGCTCAACTGAAGTTCTGAAGCTGGGATACCGGTACAACGATACACACGTCAGAAATAACAAGCAGGATAGCTGATACTTGAGGCTGTAATGCCAAGCCATGCATAGGCTGAGTGGGTTATGAGATACGAGGGCAGACTGCGTGTGTTCCTGCCAGGAGGTTTGGGGGGATGGCAGATAGCGAGGATGGCATCCCAGTGTCACTGCCAGGCTGCATGTGAGTCTGAACAGGTGGTTATTCAGTTTGTCCTTGAGGGTGTTTGTCAGGGCTGTGGATGATGGATGGGCTAGGCTACTGTACAGCGTTGCAGTGAGCAACACTGGTTTGAAACCACAGGTAATGATAATTTCACCAACAAATCGTTTACTTGTAATGTAATGTCATAATAAATCCTACAACGAAAATTTATTTGTGAGGAATTATTATTGGCCAATATATGGAAAAACTACTCCCAAATAGACAGAATAAATGCTATGTTATGTAGGTATAACATAACTGTTACTATAGTTACTCAACTTAGTGTACATTTACAGTAACAGGGATAACCAACACACCCTTTAGTACTGCACTTTTATTCAGTGTAAAAAAAGTGAAGTGAATAATTTATTTTACACTTAATTTTCTGTCCACAACCATGCTGCAAAATTGCAATATTAAAAATGTTAATTGAGAGTAAACATCTACATTTCTTATATCTTTAAACATTTGTACATTTGATACAGTTTAGTAAACTTTATGCTCACAGCACATTGACCATGGAAACGATATACTCACAGTAAAAAACAAATGTAAAAAAACGAACCCGAAACGGACAGACGTACTGTTAGACTCCACAAGTGCGTGCCATGCAAAGAAAACATCTTGACATAATACATTTTCTTTTATCTAATCTGTAATTTTATCCAAAATACGTTAACAAGACCCAGATTTTTCCACCAATTGTCACAGTTTATGAAATCATTCCATTCTTAATATAAGATCATCACTTTATCAAATATATATATAGCACCATGATACAAATACAATAGATGAAGAGATGTCACATTAGTAACAAGCGCACACACGCACCCATACTACATCCTCACAAACCCAAGTTAGACGTGAACTACAAGCCCAGCCACTGGCACACAGGAACGAGAGGACTGAAGACACGGCTACATGCAGCTGACTTGATGTGGGCACTCTCGCACACACACTCTCGCACACACACTCACACACTCTCACACACACACACACACACACACACACACACTCTCACACACACACACACTCTCTCACACACACACACACACACACACACTCTCACACACACACACCCTCACACGTACATTAATTTCTGAAGAGCCCTAGTGTCCACTTGTGCGTTTCGTTTTGACCATAATTGGGGACCAGTTCTTCCACCCCACAGGCTTGACACCGCGGTACTTGCTATCATCCATATTCTAAACACGGAGAACAGTTGTTGATAAGAGGATGGTGCCACATGTTTTACCCTCAAACAGTCATGCCATATATCAAAGCAGCAACACAGATGTACGAAACATGTCCAGAATTTGGTCTGTTCCCGAAACACATTCTGTGGATATTGAAAATTAAAAAGGAATACAAATTTGAAAAGGAGAGAAAGGGGAACACTATTGAAAATGAAGTTATATTTTCTGATTGTTTGTGTGACTTGGGTTTTAATGGGATAGTATATTTTAGAAGAACACACGCACGCTAGCTAGACTATTGCTTTATGATTACTACAGGTGATCAAATACCTGTAGTAATAAAATAAAAATGTACCGCCGGTTTGGGTTCTATTCCAAGGCCTTGTCATACAAAACACACAGTCAACTGCAAGAACAGACACCGGACATAGCTAAACATTTAACATAACACTTGCTTAAGAAAGTTGAAACCAAACATCTATACATCCAACAGTGACGTATGCGTAGGTTATCCTTACAAAACATATTACCATTCCAGAGAAACAAACACATTAAGGAGAGCCATTGTATCACAAGCGTTTTCCATAGGTCTCTGTGTGTCTGAGGTGGCTGTAGCTAGTGACGTGCAGTGTGGGGGTGCTGGACTAACACATTGAACTCTTCCACCTGCGTCTGATTTCAGCATGCCGACAACAAACAACTTTCTCGACCACCATTACGACACTAAAGCCTATATAATACAAGAGGATTTCCTGAGAGTAAATTATCAATCTTACCGATATAGACATTGAAACAGGGGAGTGCATTCAGATGTGATAGAAGTAAATTATTGTATATAATATGGATAAATTCCTTTCTTAAATGTTTGACGTGGAAATCTTAAAAATAAAAAAAATCTTTTTGTTGTAAATTGCCTCTGTTGCTATATACTATATTGTTCTGTTTATATATCTTATATATTTTCTCTAAAATATATTCTGACAATCTCATAACTTGGCTCCTACTACTTGTGTGGGCCTGTGTGATGGCTGGTTAGTGATGGCCTGATACTGTTATTCACTATTTCATATCTGGCAGTTCCTTACAGCCTTAAAACCATCGCTCTATAAACGTGCACTTGCCCTACAGCACACTTTAGACCACTTCTTACAGAGGAAGATCAAACATTAGCGACAGTTATAAGTCTATAGGTGTCAACGTAAGGATGTTGTGTTGATGATGTCGGCAGTGATGATACATGGATCATACAGACATGTTGGCTCAGCTGAATACTTCTGTAAATATTCATATGGCTCTCTATCATGACATCTTCTCTGTAGTTATGCTATAGGCTTAATATAACATTCAACTAGATAAAAGAAGACCTTTCATACTGATGTGATCTACATTTGCATAAGAATGTTAGACCCACTGAGCCTCGATAAACCTCCATAACAGAGACTCTTATCTCCAGTTAAACTGTCGAGTGAATATATAAAGAAGGGGTCTCCAGCCCTGCTCCTGAAGGGCTGCCTGGCTGGAGGTCTCCAGCCCTGCTCCTGAAGAGCTGCCTGGCTGTAGGATTACCCTGCAACACTAATCTAGCACACCCGAGTCTGGTAATGAGCTGGTTGATCAGGTTCAAATAAGTGGGGTTGGGGGCAAGACCGGCAGAACAGGCAGGTAGCTCTCCAGGAACAGGGTTGGAAGCAAGCGAGATGACTCCACTTCCAAGGCCCCAGGGACACCCACAGGTGACCCTGATGTCGACCTGTCAGTTAGTACTGACCCTAAACACAAGGATCGAACACGAGTGACCTCAAGCTGCTTTGACGTAGTCCAGTGTAGACCTTCTAGGAAGGCTGGCAGAGGGGGAGTCCTGCTCCAGGTCTGTGATTGGTGAAGAATGTCTACCAGTAATGCTCAGTCCCAAGTTCATCAAACGTTAATACACAATACACACCCTGTTTTAGGAACAGCTGATTACTGAATACTCACAGTATACCCATATAGATTATCCTAGTCGTCAAAGTAACAAGTACAAGAGATGCACAAAAGATCTCAGCTTTGAAAAAATCCTACAAAAAAAAAGAAGAAAGAAAATCCATCGTTTTCTTTCGTTGCTTGCCATACAAAATGAAGCCAAACCGAGAGAACACTATTGTCATAAAGGGCAAGAGAGCATCTCGCTGTGTCTCTGCTGGTCTGTGGACTCCTGCTGGACCTGACCCCGTCTGGCATCGCTGCCAGCCGTGGACGACCCTACACCCGGCAGTGTTCGTGTGTTTGTGGAAGACCTGGGGCCGGACAACATCTCAAACTCTTCCTGACACTCCAGGTGCACCTGATTGACATCGACTGGTTCCGTTGCACCGAGAAGAGCATCTAGAAAAAACCCGCTCCCCACTTTCCCTGGCTGCTGCAGCCACCCAGCTAAGCTAACCCAGTCGGAGAGGGCTGGAGGATGTTTGAGATAGATTGCCGCCCCCTCCCCCCCTTCCCAGGTGCGAGCGTGGGGGATGTCCGCCCCCTCCCCCCCTTCCCAGGTGCGAGCGTGGGGGATGTCCGCTCCCTCAGGGTTCCTGCTTCAGGTAGAAACTTCCAGAGCCGTTGGTCTCCAGGTCGGACACGCCCACCTGCGGGCAGGCAAAGTCGTCCCCCTCGACTGGCTCCTCCTTCATCTGCAACTCCGCCCCTGGGAGAGAGAGATATACAGAGAGAAAGATAGATATACAGAGAGATATAAAGAGAGATATACAGAGAGAGATATATATATAGAGATATATAGAGAGAGATATATATATAGAGATATATAGAGAGAGATATAGATATAGAGATATAAAGAGAGATATGTATATAGAGAGATATTTAGAGAGATAGAGATATATATAGAGAGATAAAGATATATATATATATATATATATATATATATAGAGAGAGATATAAAGAGATATACAGAGAGAGATAGAGAGATATATATATAGAGAGAGATAGAGAGAGATATATATAGAGAGAGATAGAGATAGATATAGAGAGATATAAAGAGAGATATGTATATAGAGAGATATAGAGAGATATATATATATATAGAGAGAGAAATATAGAGAGATAGAGAGATATATAGAGAGATATATATAGAGAGATATAAAGATATATATATATATATAGATATATATAGAGAGATATATAGAGATATATAAAGAGAGATAAAGAGATATAGAGAGAGATATATAGAGAGATATATATAGAGAGAGAAGCAGTTGACTCTGTGTTGCTGTGCTTGAGACAGGGTTGAGGATCTTGTGTGTCCTTGTCGTTCCAGCGGGTGGATGTTTACCGTGAGCTCCATCAGGGCTGCGGGCCGGCCCTGCCGAGGCGGGCGGGGCTGTCCCCGTCCCCGCGGCGGATGCAGGCGTGGGGGGGGACGGGTAATCGGGCGGGGTCATGTTCTCATCCCCTGACAGGTTCCTGGGGGGGCCCCCTGTCAGCACCACACCGGAGAGACTGACTGGTCTCTTGCAGATAGGAAGCTTGCGCTCTAGGAGAAACCCACAGCACAAATATACATTATAAATGTACTGTACAATAAAACATTATTATTATTATTCTAGATTTTTTCGTTAGGGTCACGACCCATTCATTTCTTATCTGATGAACGTCGTTAAACTGAATTGATGTCTTAAGTATGACATCTATCATAATTATGGCAATGGCAATAACTGTACATGTTTGTACATCCAATGACTGTGTTTCTGTGAGGATTCCGTTTTGATCTACAGTCCCAAACAAACAGCTTATTTGATCTAGAATTGGCAGGAGGTCCACGCTTGCTTTCAGAGCTGTGCTTTGGTGTGAAAAGGGAAGCTTGCATGTGAAGAGGACCGCTCTGTTCACAGAGAGAGGGGTGGAGGAGCAGAGGAGAGAGAGGGGTGGAGGAGCAGAGGAGAGAGAGGGGTGGAGGAGCAGAGGGGAGAGAGAGGGGTGGAGGGACAGAGGGGAGAGAGAGGGGTGGAGGGACAGAGGAGAGAGAGGGGTGGAGGGACAGAGGAGAGAGAGAGGTGGAGGAGCAGAGGGGAGAGAGAGGGGTGGAGGGACAGAGGGGAGAGAGAGGGGTGGAGGGACAGAGGAGAGAGAGAGGTGGAGGAGCAGAGGAGAGAGAGGGGTGGAGGAGCAGAGGGGAGAGAGAGGGGTGGAGGGACAGAGGGGAGAGAGAGGGGTGGAGGGACAGAGGGGAGAGAGAGGGGTGGAGGGACAGAGGAGAGAGAGGGGTGGAGGAGCAGAGGAGAGAGAGGGGTGGAGGGACAGAGGGGAGAGAGGGGTGGAGGGCCAGAGGAGAGAGAGAGGGGTGGAGGGACAGAGGAGAGAGAGAGGTGGAGGAGCAGAGGGGAGAGAGGGGTGGAGGAGCAGAGGGGAGAGAGGGGTGGAGGGACAGAGGAGAGAGAGGGGTGGAGGAGCAGAGGGGAGAGAGAGGGGTGGAGGGACAGAGGAGAGAGAGGGGTGGAGGGACAGAGGGGAGAGAGGGGTGGAGGAGCAGAGGAGAGAGAGGGGTGGAGGAGCAGAGGGGAGAGAGGGGTGGAGGAGCAGAGGGGAGAGAGGGGTGGAGGGACAGAGGAGAGAGAGAGGGGTGGAGGGACAGAGGGGAGAGAGAGGGGTGGAGGAGCAGAGGAGAGAGAGGGGTGGAGGAGCAGAGGGGAGAGAGGGGTGGAGGGACAGAGGAGAGAGAGAGGGGTGGAGGGACAGAGGGGAGAGAGAGGGGTGGAGGAGCAGAGGAGAGAGAGGGGTGGAGGGACAGATGAGAGAGAGAGGGGTGGAGGGACAGAGGAGAGAGAGGGGGGTGGAGGGACAGAGGAGAGAGAGGGGTGGAGGGACAGAGGGGAGAGAGGGGTGGAGGAGCAGAGGAGAGAGAGGGGTGGAGGAGCAGAGGAGAGAGAGGGGTGGAGGAGCAGAGGGGAGAGAGGGGTGGAGGGACAGAGGAGAGAGAGGGGTGGAGGGACAGAGGAGAGAGAGGGGGGTGGAGGAGCAGAGGAGAGAGAGGGGTGGAGGGACAGATGAGAGAGAGGGGTGGAGGGACAGAGGGGAGAGAGGGGTGGAGGAGCAGAGGGGAGAGAGGGGTGGAGGAGCAGAGGGGAGAGAGGGGTGGAGGGACAGAGGGGAGAGAGAGGGGTGGAGGGACAGAGGAGAGAGAGGGGGGTGGAGGAGCAGAGGAGAGAGAGGGGTGGAGGGACAGATGAGAGAGAGGGGTGGAGGGACAGAGGGGAGAGAGAGGGGTGGAGGAGCAGAGGAGAGAGAGGGGTGGAGGGACAGAGGGGAGAGAGGGGTGGAGGAGCAGAGGGGAGAGAGGGGTGGAGGGACAGAGGAGAGAGAGAGGGGTGGAGGAGCAGAGGAGAGAGAGGGGTGGAGGGACAGATGAGAGAGAGAGGGGTGGAGGGACAGAGGAGAGAGAGGGGGGTGGAGGGACAGAGGAGAGAGAGGGGTGGAGGGACAGAGGGGAGAGAGGGGTGGAGGAGCAGAGGAGAGAGAGGGGTGGAGGAGCAGAGGAGAGAGAGGGGTGGAGGAGCAGAGGGGAGAGAGGGGTGGAGGAGCAGAGGGGAGAGAGGGGTGGAGGGACAGAGGGGAGAGAGAGGGGTGGAGGGACAGAGGGGAGAGAGGGGGGTGGAGGGACAGAGGGGAGAGAGAGGGGTAGAGGGACAGAGGGGAGAGAGGGGTGGAGGAGCAGAGGAGAGAGAGGGGTGGAGGAGCAGAGGGGAGAGAGAGGGGTGGAGGGACAGAGGGGAGAGAGAGGGGTGGAGGGACAGAGGGGAGAGAGAGGGGTGGAGGGACAGAGGAGAGAGAGGGGTGGAGGAGCAGAGGAGAGAGAGGGGTGGAGGGACAGAGGGGAGAGAGGGGTGGAGGGCCAGAGGAGAGAGAGAGGGGTGGAGGGACAGAGGAGAGAGAGAGGTGGAGGAGCAGAGGGGAGAGAGGGGTGGAGGAGCAGAGGGGAGAGAGGGGTGGAGGGACAGAGGAGAGAGAGGGGTGGAGGAGCAGAGGGGAGAGAAAGGGGTGGAGGGACAGAGGAGAGAGAGGGGTGGAGGGACAGAGGGGAGAGAGGGGTGGAGGAGCAGAGGAGAGAGAGGGGTGGAGGAGCAGAGGGGAGAGAGGGGTGGAGGAGCAGAGGGGAGAGAGGGGTGGAGGGACAGAGGAGAGAGAGAGGGGTGGAGGGACAGAGGGGAGAGAGAGGGGTGGAGGAGCAGAGGAGAGAGAGGGGTGGAGGAGCAGAGGGGAGAGAGGGGTGGAGGGACAGAGGAGAGAGAGAGGGGTGGAGGGACAGAGGGGAGAGAGAGGGGTGGAGGAGCAGAGGAGAGAGAGGGGTGGAGGGACAGATGAGAGAGAGAGGGGTGGAGGGACAGAGGAGAGAGAGGGGGGTGGAGGGACAGAGGAGAGAGAGGGGTGGAGGGACAGAGGGGAGAGAGGGGTGGAGGAGCAGAGGAGAGAGAGGGGTGGAGGAGCAGAGGAGAGAGAGGGGTGGAGGAGCAGAGGGGAGAGAGGGGTGGAGGGACAGAGGAGAGAGAGGGGTGGAGGGACAGAGGAGAGAGAGGGGGGTGGAGGAGCAGAGGAGAGAGAGGGGTGGAGGGACAGATGAGAGAGAGGGGTGGAGGGACAGAGGGGAGAGAGGGGTGGAGGAGCAGAGGGGAGAGAGGGGTGGAGGAGCAGAGGGGAGAGAGGGGTGGAGGGACAGAGGGGAGAGAGAGGGGTGGAGGGACAGAGGAGAGAGAGGGGGGTGGAGGAGCAGAGGAGAGAGAGGGGTGGAGGGACAGATGAGAGAGAGGGGTGGAGGGACAGAGGGGAGAGAGAGGGGTGGAGGAGCAGAGGAGAGAGAGGGGTGGAGGGACAGAGGGGAGAGAGGGGTGGAGGAGCAGAGGGGAGAGAGGGGTGGAGGGACAGAGGAGAGAGAGAGGGGTGGAGGAGCAGAGGAGAGAGAGGGGTGGAGGGACAGAGGAGAGAGAGAGGGGTGGAGGGACAGAGGAGAGAGAGGGGGGTGGAGGGACAGAGGAGAGAGAGGGGTGGAGGGACAGAGGGGAGAGAGGGGTGGAGGAGCAGAGGAGAGAGAGGGGTGGAGGAGCAGAGGAGAGAGAGGGGTGGAGGAGCAGAGGGGAGAGAGGGGTGGAGGAGCAGAGGGGAGAGAGGGGTGGAGGGACAGAGGGGAGAGAGAGGGGTGGAGGGACAGAGGGGAGAGAGGGGGGTGGAGGGACAGAGGGGAGAGAGAGGGGTGGAGGGACAGAGGGGAGAGAGGGGTGGAGGGACAGAGGGGTGGCAGAGGGCAGTAAAGAAGTGGTAGGCTTAGGAGAGGTAGTGTGTGGGGGGAGAGAGAAGTGATGACAGGGGACAGAAGGGGAGACATAGAGGACATGGCAATGCATACTGGAAAAAGGGATGAGGGTGTTAGAAGGGGAGAGAGAGAGAGAACAGGAATCGGGTTGAGGGGGAGCAGGAAAGCAAGAGAGAAAGGTAGAGAGAGGTAGAGAAAGAGACAGCGAGAGAGACAGAGAGAGGAGGGGGCTGAGGCAGGGGTGGGATGAGCGAGGGATGACCCACTTCTCTTCTGGCCTTTGTACTGCTGAGATTTCTTCCTCTGCTTGGCCACACTGGCAGGCAGCTCCCTGGAGGCTGGAACACACACACACACACACACACACACACACACATACACACACACACACACATATAAACAGTCCAATCATTTATCTACCATGCCACATAATCAACTCATTCACCAAAATCCCATTATATGAACTGTTTACAAATCAAAGGAGAATGAGCTTTCTGAAAACAAGAACAATGCAATCCCTCACTGCACTGGATCAAGCCTCCCAGACATGAAAACACAAACAGCCACAGACTCAGCTCTCTCCAGAAGAGTCCGAACAATCTCACTGTTCATGGCTGCATTCAGAAGCTGTGTGGCATTTTGACAAGCCCTTTGGTGTGCTGTACCTGATTTATGTGTGTGTGTTTGCGTGTGTGTACAGTATACACGTATGTGTGTGTGCATGTTTGTGTGTGTGTGTATCTAAATATATGTGTGTGTGTGTTGGTGTGTGTATATAACTATATATATGTGTGTGTATGTATACACACACACATATATATAGACACACACTGAATGGGAAAATGTGTCCAAACTTTTGACTGGTACTGTATGTGTGTATATATATATATACACACGTGTGTGTGTGTGTACTGACCCTGCACGGCGGGGGGCTGCAGCTGGTACCCGGTCAGCTGACACCAGCCCACAGGGTAGAGGTCAGGTGACTCGCAGTCCACCCACTGGTCGTACTCGTCCTCCCAGCCGTCAAAGTGGATCCGCAGCAGGCGGTGGACGATGCGCGTCACCGTGGCGACGCACACCAGGCGGGGCTCCATCAGGTCGACGGCCTCCAGCTTCATGCCCACGCGGAAGCCGTGGTTGGGAACCTCCTTGGGGGTCACAGCAGGGGGTACTCAGTCTCTGTGGCCTCCCCCACGCCTCCCGCACGCCTCCCCCACGCCTCCCGCACGCCTCCTGCACGCCTCCCGCACGCCTCCCCCACGCCTCCCCCACGCCTCCCCCAGGCCTCCTGCACGCCTCCGCCACGCCTCCTGCACGCCTCCCCCACGCCTCCTACCTACAACTTCTGGGTTGTGTTGTGTGACAAGTGTGGTCGAGAAAGATCTTTTTGTTTGTTTTATTATTATTATTAGTTTATCGTCGTGGCTCGCAGAGGAGGATACCAGCTGTGGCAGCTGCCGACTCAGCAAAACAGACTTTCCACCCCGATCTCCCCATGTAAAAATATAATACTTTTGACTTTATAGTACACTTCAATCAATAATATTAATGTTATTATTATCTGCATTATATAAACTACGTTATAGTAATTTACGGTGGCATTGGGTCACATGGTCCCTCCACGCCGCCATGTAACCCTAAACTACCTCCCCCCCCCCACATGTCTACATGTGCCCCTGGTGAGCTTACGGCGTGTTTAAATCAAACCTTCTTCGATTCAACGCGCTACGATTGACTAGGACATCCTGGTCACATGACGTGGCGAAATGGCCGAAGAAGCCTCTTTAATCCAAATCTCAGAAAACTAGCCATTACCCGCGTATACTCTGAATAATGCAACGAAAGACTATGAAATCGATCATTACAATTAATATATAACATGACTAGAACTTGTTCAGGAACTAAGTGAGTCAGCAGTGATGGGCCCTGCAGGCCTGGCTAGCCGAGCAGGAGCAGGGATGAGCCCTGCAGGCCTGACTAGCCGAGCAGGAGCAGGGATGAGCCATTCAGGCCTAACTAGCCGAGCAGGAGCAGGGATGAGCCATTCAGGCCTAACTAGTCGAGCAGGAGCAGGGATGAGCCCTGCAGGCCTGACTAGCCGAGCAGGAGCAGGGATGAGCCATTCAGGCCTAACTAGCCGAGCAGGAGCAGGGATGAGCCCTGCAGGCCTAACTAGCCGAGCAGGAGCAGGGATGAGCCATTCAGGCCTAACTAGCCGAGCAGGAGCAGGGATGAGCCCTGCAGGCCTGGCTAGTCGAATGGGAGCAGGGATGAGCCCGGCAGGCCTGGCTAGTCGAATGGGAGCAGGGATGAGCCCGGCAGGCCTGGCTAGTCGAATGGGAGCAGGGATGAGCCCGGCAGGCCTGGCTAGTCGAGCAGGAGCAGAACAAGGTTACCTTGTTAAAGAGGTGAACTGGTGCTGCCGCAGAGCCTGTGTCCCTGAGGTAGTCAAACCATCTGAATGGGAGGTTTGTGTATCCTGCAGAGGAGAAAAGCTCTCACTTAGACTACAAGCACTGCACTGACCCCCTTCCTCCCTCCCCCCTCCCCTCCCCTGCACGCAAACAGCTATTCAGACGGTCATTTTAAAAGTTGTTGTTAAACCACCTCCCACAGATTAAAAACACACTTTAAAAGTAGTGTGATGGAAGACACCAGGAGATGTCACAGTGTGCAGTGTAAAAGTGGTGCGGTTGAACAGCGTGGATGTTGGCTGTAGGTTTGGAGAGGCTAAGCAAGCATGAGGAAACTCGTCTGGAGGGTGAGATAAGGAGGAGAAGTGATATTTCCTGACCACAGGGCTTGCTGGAACGAAACATACAGATGGAGCCTGGTCTTGGTCGTACCTCGAGGTGGGGTGAGCTCGATGATGTTGATTTCGCAGAACCCGGCAGGGAAGATCGAGGGAGAGGTAGAGTGATAGCAGAAACAGTCAGATCCATCCGCCGCCTCCGAACCGTCAATGCCGATCATGAGGTATCCATCCGCCAGGACCTAGATTCAGGGACAGGAACAAGACAGTTCGGGAAGGGCTTGGAAGTCAAATGAACATCAGCCTTCAAGAGTCTCAAAAGAACCGAAGGCTCTGTAATCCTCTCACAGATCCATCTAGAGGGGAACACTCTTCAACACACCTTCAAATAAATATTTGGGGATATTTCATGCTTTATTTGTGTGACAGGAAAGGCAGAAATAGAGAGGAAGAAGGACACTGCAATTTACCCAGGCTGGATTTGAACCGGGGCCGCTGCAGTAAGACCTCAGCGACCAGAAGACTCACCTTCCTGACGGTGGCCACGCAGATGGCCGACAGGTTGAGCGGGTCGATGGCTTCTAGCTTCATCCCGTCTTTAAACCAGTCCCCACTCTGGTCCACGTCCTTCACCTGCGGACAAGCACACCTCCCGTCAGGTTCTGGATCAGGACCGACACTTCAGCCGTCAACAGTCGTCCTGATCGACTCCTGTGAGGCCCAGCGAGCCAACGCGTCTTTCTCTGACAGATATACCTTTGGAGGCATTTCTGCCGTCATTATTTTATGATAGCAACAGTGTGCTTTGGAGAGGACAGGAAATGCGGGGGGAGAGAGAGGGGATGACATGCGGGAATGGGCCCCGGACCGGATTCGAACCCACGCACGCCGCAAGGCCTCAGCCGACGCGGCGTGCGCGCGTTAGCCCGGTGAGCCACAGGGGCGTCCGAACGTACCTTAGCGAAGAGCCGCCCAGGAGCGTCCACTTGACCTTCAAGCTTCTTCGACACATCTGGGGGGAAAAAGACGACAGGTCACAAAAGCTATGCTTATTACCCCTCGTGTTTCCCCCCACAAGGGAGCCATGTGTCGATGGACTGACTAGCCAACTGCGGAGGCCGGCTGACCGGATCGTTTGAAGCGGTGGCCGATGCTGCGTGACCAGCCGATGCTGTGGATGAGCGGGCTGTACATGTGGCACCAGAAGTCGTCGGTGCCGTCGGAGCACTCCTCGTAGACCAGCTTGAGGCGTCCGCCGATCACCTGCTCCACCAGGGCCACGCGCGTCCGGCACAGGTGGGCTTTGTCCACCACCTCCACGCGCATCAGCTTCTGGAAGGGGAACTGCATGCTCTCCTGAACCTGCGCAGGCACAAGAAGTTAGAGAGCAGAGACGGGATGTCAGAGGGCAGACACAGGAAGTTAGAGAATGCCTGTCAGGCAGAGACAGGAAGTTAGCCCATCAGAGACAGGAAGTATCGAGTATACCCGTCGGTGTACCAATGCATCACTGAACTGGACACGCACGCCTACATTATGGTACCATGCTGTGACAGTAAGTGTCCCAATCCGAATGACAAGAGTCTGAATTCATCAAAAGAAAAGTCCCTCACAAGAAGGTATTCTTCCATCAACAATGACGTCTGTCTGTGACGTTCTGTAAGTGGTGGATTATACATCTGTGGCTCACCTTAGTGGAGAAATCAGGAGGCAGGGTCTTCGACCCTGTGAGACGTTTTACCAGGAAGGATTTCCAGTTGGTGCACTTGTGCTGCACGGCTGCAGAGAGAGACAGAGAGAGAGAGACAGAGAGATAGAAAGAGAGACAGAGAGAGACAGGGAGAGACAGAGAGAGAGAGAGAGAGAGATAGAAAGAGACAGGGAGAGACAGAGAGAGACGGGGAGAGAGAGAGACAGAGAGAGACAGAGAGAAAGATAGAAAGAGACAGGGAGAGACAGAGAGAGACGGAGAGAGAGAGAGAGACAGGGAGAGACAGAGAGAGACAGAGAGAGAGAGAGAGAGAGAGAGAGAGAGAGAGAGAGAGAGAGAGAGATAGAAAGAGACAGGGAGAGACAGAGAGAGACGGGGAGAGAGAGAGAGAGAGACAGAGAGAGAGTGAGAAACATAAAGAGACAGAGAAGATGACTGGACTGTGAAGACAGCCGGACTTGAAGGCAGCACCAGGAGAGAGGATGTGGTAGAGAGGACGTCCCTCTTACATGTGGGTGGAACGAGGGGCTTCCCTCCCGCAGCACACCAGCCCACAGGGTGGATGTCCGGGACACACAGGTTACACCAGAAGTCCCGGCTGGAGTCGCTGTCGAAGCCCTCGTACCGCAGCAGAGCCTTGAAGCCTGCGTGTGAACACACACGCAGACACACACGCAAAAACACACACAAGCACAGACAGACACACATCATTTTGGGGGATTCTAACAGGAATTGTATCGATGACTATTTATTTGTAAATTATTCATTTCGTTATTAAAACACGCTGAGCAGTAGTATTTCCAGTTGACTTTTTAAGTGGATGTTTTTCAGTCTCTGCTCACCTGCTAGTTTGATGATGCCCGCGATCCAGTAGACCTTCATGGGCAGGCCGCTGTCTGTGTTTGGCACCTCCACCCTCACGCCTTCACAGATATCACCCCACGACGTCCCCATGGGCACCTGGGGCAGACAGGCAACACAGGCACAATCACACGCAGCACAAGCAGCACGGTCACCTTCTCCGCAGCCACTTCCTGTGGCACAGGAAGTCAGGTGTTTTGACATCTGCGAGGGCTGTCTCACGCCCGTGATGCCGGCTGTGTCCCGGGCGGGTCTGTGTGGAGTTTGCATGTTCTCCACGTGAACACACGTGTTCCCTAGCAACATGTAGAACCGATACAGCAGCTCTCCTGTGCTAGGGAGTGTGCTGTGAACTACAGGTCAGGATCCCCGTTAAAAGTAATAAGAGTAGGTAAAAAGGTCTGCTAAATTACTGAATGTAAATAGTGAAAGGAAAGCCAGCAGAGGTGGGCCGGATGTGTCTTAAGTACGGGTACTTAAGAAAGATTTGTTGGATCAGATGTCAGTTTATTTCCTCCAGGAACACTATGACACTTACTGAGGGACTCGCTGCACTTGTTGGTTAGTTCTAACTGATTTAACTGCTTGTACGAATAAATACCATTCTGATTCTGATTGTACTCGCTGTGAATTATATGATTGTTGCTTGCTTTCCTCCAGGTACACTCTAGCACTTTCGAGGATCATGTTGTTTAATTGAAATGTGTTTAACTACATGCTCTCCTGGTTCCACCCGTTGGCACTTATTTGCTTTTCACAATGTATGCGTCATGTTTTGGCTACCCGCAATGTTTTGGGGCTATCTCGTTGTTTATGATCATTGACCTGTGCACTTTTTGCAAAGCTCTCTCTTGTAAGTCGCTTTGGATAAAAGCGTCTGCTAAATGACTAAATGTAAATGTCTGCTTACGTGTTTGAAACAGCTGACAGGAGCCCCGGCCATCTCCCCGCTGCCGATGTAGCGCCCCCAGTCGAAGGCCTCCACAGGAACCACTGCACCCAGCACACAGCAGCCAGCGTGAGGGGAACACAGTTCAACTCAGGGCCATCTGCCCAGCATCCACACACAGCACACTTCAAACCCCACCGCGGGTCTGTTTTTTTTTTACCACCGGGTCTAGCTTAGGTTTCTGGACTGGGAATGACTTTCAAATGAGGTCAAGGTCCTCCAGGGAAGAGGGCTCCTGATCTGGCGGTTGGGCTTGTTCTGGTTTTATGTGACAGAGCCGTGCTTTATGTGCTGTTTGGCCCAGCTTGTGCGTGGAACCCACCTGTCTTAGTCTTCACCTGGTTCTGCTGGTTAGCTTGGTACTGGGCGTAGGCTGCTAGTTTAGCCATGAGAGGCTGCTTCTGGAGCACCTTGGCCTTTTTTGTGGGCGGTTTCCCCTAAAAGCAAACAAACAAAACAGAAGGAAGCGACACAAATCACCTCCTGTACCCGGAAGAACGTTCTGAATCGGTTCGAATTTGGAATGTTTTATCTGGAGGTCTTTGGCTGAGTTCATGCGAAAGCACTGTTGTTTGACGTCACCTTCGTTTCACCTTGCACCCATTCGGGACTGGTGCTGTGGCCAGGAGACTTCTCCTGCCGGGGTGAGGGAGCTGTTACCTGGAGACGAGCCAGTATGCTGGCTTTCTTCGAGTTGGACGAGTAGCTCCTGGAACACGACACGCTGCAGAAGCGCTTGGTTTTGGAGTAGAAGGCGTCCCTGACACCAACCATCCCACACATCTCACACGTGGCTGCGGGGGAACAAACGACATCCTTCTAAGCAGGCGGCTCAATCAAGAGCAACTAGTTTATAACTCGGACATGTTAGAATACAAGCCATTTCATTTTGTTTGAATACATTTGTATAGCTTCGGGCTATGTTTCTGTTGACCAAACAATAACTAACATAGCCACTCACAAGTAACCATTACTATTATTATCCATATTGATTCACAGCACACTACTCTAGGTCTATTGCACCGCTGTAGAAAACAGAGGAAAGATCCGGGTCCCTGGCAGGACTGACCCATGCCAGCTTTGCCGTCTGGGTAGGTGTAGACCTGGCCGTTGGTCTTGATGATGGGCAGGCCGGCGGGGAGCGAAGGCCCCACCTCCTCATCGCTCTCCTCGGAGCTGCTGCTGCTGCTGGACTCGTCGCTGCAGCTGTCGTAGCCATCGAACATCCCAAACGAGTCCCGCCTCCTCCGCTCCGAACGAGACGGTCGCTCAGCCTGAGGGGGGGAGAGGGGGAAGGGGGGAGAGGGTGGGAGATGTCCACTGTGACAACCATCGACAATAGACAAAAGTGCTATAAAGCAGATGTCAACCGCTCTCCTGAGAGACTTTCACTTATGGCTTGTCTACAGGGTGTGCTTCTAGCTGAGCGGTTTGGAAAAACACAATGTTTGCCGGCACTGCATAGCCCAAATCGCTTGTCCACTTTGATGACTTGTAGTGGATGCTATGTTACTTTGCTACAGAAAGTATCTCTCATCCTAGCGGGTGGATGCCAGAGTCACTGGGCAATGCAGACCCTGACCATCTGACATGGATACTGTGTTAGAGCTAACATGAAAATACCCTGCGTTGTAATATAGCAGAAATGTATACAATTAAAATATACAAAGTTAGGGAGATTTCCAGTTCAACAAGTGCAACAGCCAAATGAACTGTGGCTTTACAAAACAAGCCTGACAGCGGTACACGCCCCCTTTTGCCCAGCACTTCTGCATGACAATAAGCTGCACTGAGACTAGAAGCCCAAGACTACATGGATTTCGGCAAGACACTAAGAGAGCATCGGGAATCACTGCAGTGCGGTTTATTCAATATGACAGGCCTGCCTTGGTATTAGCTGGGTAGCTGCAGCTTGCACACTCAGTGATACTACAGGCTACAGAGGCAATGCAATGAATGTAATATTAGACGGCCAGTCCAGTGTGTTTAGCTAGCCTATGTTTATCGAAATCAAACATGCGGCTTACTTACTAGCTAACCAGCTAGGTAGCCGGCTAACTAGCTTGCTAAATATAACAGAAGCAACACTTGCTAGCTAGGAAGCACTGTCATTACAACCACAACAAAAGGAGTGAAATAGAATTACACAAGCGTTCCAGAAGCACACAACCCAAGCGCAGAGCTCACCAAATCTCTTGCGTTTTCCATCAGCCCTTCATGCAGAGCGTTTTCTATTTTCGCTAGACACAACACCGAGACAGAAAAGACAGAAGATTTAATGAAACCTAAAATGCAAAAAATAAACTCCAGTTGCTAGCTAGCATATCAACATAATTATCATATTTCAGTCGCGCAGGCGTGGTGTACACACGCTGACTCCTCATTGGTCAACGGGTTCTTCTTCGTGGGTCGACTTTACAGCCTCCAGGGCCAGACTAAAATGGGTACTTCAGAGCCATCTGCTGTAGGCTGCAATAGCGCTAAACCATCAACACGCTAGATGTACAGTGAACAGGTTTTATTCTGTTCGTCTCTCAGCTTGATACTTTCATGATGTTCCAGGAATGTGTCAGGTACAGGAAGAATAGGCTGTTTCGCACCTTGGTTAAGGGTTTGTTATTTGTAAAAATGACTAAATGTAAATGTGTAGAGTAGGCGAGACATGTTGACAAGAATACATGTTACAAATACATTATTACGGATGCATTGACTTAATCATATATTTTACATAGTTACCGAGGATTGTTGTTTCCAGATCATTGCCACTGAAAAATATACATTATATACAAATACGGTAAATACGGTATACACCTTTGTGATGTATCGCTTTGCGTCAGTAGTCAGTGTGATTCACCCTCCACAGTTGTACAATTCAAATCAAATTGAATTTTATTTGTATAGTACTTTTTTACAAGCAGTCACAGATGGCTTCACATATGCCAATAGAACTGCACCTAAACCCTGAAGGGCAATGAAGGCATGCATTTGAGCCATCGGTCCCCGTGATTCAAACTGGGCTCTGAGATGTGTGATCTCGCTTTCATCTCTGATACAGATCCCCTGAGACCATGGCCTGAACTGGTTGTTTGATTGCTTTGCTTAGAGACTGTCTATCTCCTTAACAATCCCAACAATCTTCCCCTTCTTTTTTTTCTTCTTTTTTAAGATGTATGCATTCTACTCAAAAGAACTAAGTGAATCTGCCACGAATTTAAAAAAAGCCCTTTGTTTGTAATGCAATTGGAAATCTGTCCTCAAGTCTTTTGATGTGTTATCAAATCTGTTCATATCTAGGTGAGCATCAGACTGCTACTACCAAAGTATCTGGTGCCTTCTCTGAACAGGCTGAAGCTTGTTTATTTTTCTTTCATAAGAAATACACATATTTAAATTGATCCCATGTTGTCTCTTTGAACAAACTTAAAGATTCCAATAAAGGATTTAAATTTAATTCATTTTAATTTAATTCAAGATATTAACGTCCCTTGTGGGTAATTTGGTTTGCAGACAGATTTAGAAAATGTGACTATATTTATAACATCATACACTGAAATTAGTGGATTCTCAATTTAACAGAACACACTTAGACTAAATATGGTGTGACACTTTATCTCTGGCTTTAATTAAATATTTTTGATTGTGTGAATAAGCTACATTGAAGATGCAGACAGTATGTCAAATGCGGCATGTATAAACATGCTGACCACCAGTGCATAGCATCAAAAAAACGTTTTGGAGTCCCATATTATAGGACTTCCCATGTTAGAAGGAAATGATTATTGTAAAATCCAAGACCATAAGATGACCTCAGACTGTCATTTCCCCCGTGATCAACGAAGCTGGGCCGATTTTATGAGAGAAGATTCGCAGCAGCGCCTGTATCAATTGTGGATGTTTTTCTTATTTGACATAGCAAGTCAAGAACAGTGATTTCGCTTAAGGAAAAATGACCCGTTGAAATGTGAAACGAATGCAAAGGACTAACATAAAGCCAGGAGAAGGTGTTTGACGGCTACTCAAATTTTTATTCTGCGCATGATGACGCGCTAAAGTACGTCTGTCTCCGCTTCACACTGCTAGCTAGCAGGAAGTATGTTGAATCGGTTGAAAAAAAGACCGATGAGCCGAAGTCGGTTGTTGATTCGAATAAAAAAACATGCCTAGTCTATGAATTTGCTAATTCTGCATTTCGAGATTAAGCATCATTCATACGGTTGCCACGAACGACAAGCAAGGGGTAAGTTATGAGTCTAAAACGGCCTAAAACCGATGTTTTCCATCAATGGGCCGGAGCGTATTTGTCGAGATCTTTGTGTTGGTTCAGGCTAGCTCAGCTAACCCTGCCTTGCGTGCCACGGTTTTTTTGCATGCAGAGGCGAAATGTCACCTTAGGCAATCAATTCCACCAAATCGTTGTCTTATTGTATACAGAAGTTCGTGCAAATGTAGTATCTCGTACGTATGTGTTTTTGCTACTACATAGTGGGCTTTATTGCTTTTGCAGCTTCCGTTTTCCTCTTCTTTAGCATCGTGGGGGGTAGCTAGCTAGCTTGCTAAAGGCGAACTCGGCCGCATATCTTGCTACCAGGCCAGTTTTTTTCCGTCGCAAATCTAACTGGTCTAGCTTCGCTAGCCGTGAGTATCCTCGTTTGATAGGTGGCTGTACATTTTAGTATTAATGCATTAGAGTATGGATTCTTAAATATACCCGTAAAGGATAGAAACGTCATATTTTAATTACAGAATAAAAGTATTTTCACACTTGACCTAAGATAGCTTGCTAGCTAACAGTCCAATGTTTGCACAGCTAGCTAGTTGGCCAAAATGAAGCTAGCTCGCTAGCACATGCTATCCACTTTGAAAAAATTGCTTGCTAGAAAGCCATTTTCTGGTGAAAATGGATCCCTCTTTCACTATGGAGTGGGCCGTAAGATATGTTAATGTATATGTTAGGAAGTTAGTGTTTGATTTGTTTGCCAACGATGAATTTTGTAAACAAAATTCCTGCGAATAATCCAGCCGCTCCTCCGGCCTTGACGTTGCCTAATTTGGGGAGGCGGCCGATGGAAAAGAAGACGGAATGTCGCGGGGATCGGCGGTAAAGATGCCCTGCTTTTGTCCTACAAAATGCTTAGTGAACTCGATGGAAAAAGACAAGCCAAGGTCAGGTAGCCTGTTTGATTTGCCGCATTCTTAGGTCTGACATTTGTTTAGAAAATATACGTTTCCACCACGCGAATTTTTCTTGCACGTTTGGGAAATTGTTCAATTGTAGTGAAACAACTAATCTCGGTTCTTATTCAAAACAACGCATGTGTAAACAGTAAGCAACGGAGAGTTTACGGTTAAATAAATGGAATGGACATTTTTTTCACAGTTATAATTCGGTCAGTTAATGTCATGTATTATTAGCAAATGCACCAATAGGAATTTTTTCTTTTAGTTTTCCTCCTTCATACAAAGTAACTGTTTGTTTACATAATCGGACTCGACGGGCTTCCAGCTCCTGGTAAAGGAATGCAAAAGTGAGAGTTTTTGATTGTCGGCTCGGATTCAGATTAGTTAGTTTATCATGTTGTTGAAAATGTGTATCCTGTGTGGTCTGTCTGTCCGTATGGAAGTAGCCTATCTTATTTTCGTATAGTATCATGTTATCATATTGTTTTATACTAAATCAACAATAAAATGCAAACAAAAAAAAATCTTAAAATGTCAGTATTTTCTAGAATGATGAAACCCATATTAGAATAAAGCATATTCTGACATACACTTTTGAAGATGGAATATCACAGCTAATTACCATTTACAATATAATTTCTAATTGCAAGAAGCATTAGAATCTCACAGGTTTGCATTTGTTTAGATTAACAGGTAATCTAGAGACCTCAGAAAATCTATTTCACACAAACTATTTAACACCTGAATGTATGGGGGGGAGGGGGGTGTTTTTAGTCAAAAATGTCCCTCAAGTAAAAATATGTATCTTATTCGTTATGCCACCTTCCACCCTTACCTAATACCATTTCCCCCTGTTATCAAAGCCCCTCCCCCTCCACACTCCTGGTTGTATCCATCAATCAAAAAATATCTCCCACACCTTTTTTGTCCTTACAATTTTTTTCTCTCTCCCTCAAAACTGGGTTTTCCTTATCATCTGCTCCAGTGTAAACAACAGCTGACACACGACTATAGCGGACATGCTTTTTTGTGACGTTAGACCCATCTGGCTGTTTGCTACCCAGATCTTGATTGACTTGATGAGACTAGAGCATCCAGATGGCCCGGCGCTGAGGCCCGAGGTTGGGGTGCTTTCCCTCAGGGCATAGGGCTATGACTTCCACATGCTAGCTGCTAGACAAACCCACGTAGGGCTGAGTGTCGATTCTGTTGAGGTGTCAACACGTGACTGGAGGAACAAATACTGGTGTGTCAATACGTCTTGTTGGAGTGACCTGCTGTAATTGTATGTTTCTAGAATAACTGGTTCAATGTTTGGTATTCTAGAGTAGTCCAAATGACAAATGCCTAATCTTATGATTTATGTATTGTTTTTTATTTAAAGAATTTAATTCAATTGTACAATAATTCTATTTCAAACGTAGTTTAAGATTTTTTGTACAATGCTGATCATGTATGCACCCCCCCCCCCCACGCCAATTATCACTACTACTGATTAGGCCAACTTTTAATTTTCATCTTGTGTAATATGTAGTAATTAAACAATGAACACACAATCCATAATTGTTCAATAAAGTGACTTTATTGAACAATTTGAACAATTAAGGATTGTGTGTTCATTGTTTAATTAATATTATATAATATTGATAATAATAAACAAGATTGCCAATGTTTTTGTGTCTTCACAGTAGACATCCAGAGGCTGGTCTTTGTCCTCGACCACCCCTGCCCTGCCCTGCCAGGGTGGTCTTTAACCGCTGTCGGTGAAGACTGATCTTGCAGAACTGGCATTAATAGCATTCCTACACAGGTATCCTACCACTGTTATGGTATTTTGCCTTGGAAGTGCCAGCACTAATTTAAGAATATCTCCTTCCTTAATAGAATTGTTGTTTAATCTAATACCACCTTTATGTTTCCACAGTTTTTCTCTGGTGGCTTGACTGTGTCCAAATCGTCATCTGCCCATCCCTGAATAAGTGGCCTTGAAAGGTTTAAGGAGAAGACAATATCTACAGCTCTGGGAAGGAAATGGCTGCCATCACGGACAGCTGAGAGCTAAGCCTCATCTTTACTCTGCTCACCTTTGCTGTGTTCATTATCTTAAGGACCTGATTTCTCTTAATATATTTGAATCACCTTACTATGGCAATGCATGACATGAGCCGTGCCAAGGGTTTCCCCTGCAAAGAGTGTGACATGGTTTGCCCCAGTACCCCCAGTCTTCTAGAGCACATGAAGGCACATTACCAGCAAGAAGAGAACGGAAGGTTTGAGTGTGAGCAATGCGGCAGAATCTACAAACACGCCGGCAGCTTGGCCAATCATAAGAAATCTCACGAAGTGGGCTCATTCCAGTGTCCAGTCTGTACCAGGACTCTGCCCAACGCTGTTGCCCTTAAGAATCACCTGCGTATCCACACGTTGTCCCCTAGCGCTCAGGCTGAGGAGGAGAACGAGGAGGTGGTCGAAGATGGGGGCCACGATGAGAGGGACTATGGTCTCGCCCAGGACTTGTCCGATGGGTTTGGCCGCAGCCATTTGAATAACAGTGGCATGGGCCACGGCGTCATGCAAAGCCACGATCCCGACGATCACAATAAACAGAAGTCTCCTGGATCTGACGACGCCTGGGATCGTCCCTTCAAATGTGACCAGTGCGACCGAACATATCGTCACCACGGCAGCCTGGTGAACCACAAGAAGTGTCACCAGCAAGGGACGTTCAAGTGCTCCGTCTGTTTCAAGCAGTTCAACAACCTGGCGGCTTTAAATGGCCACGAGCGCACCCACTCCAAATTCAAGCCTCCAGGAGCTTCGATGGTCAACACGTTGCATGATTCTGATCAACGTCCACCGGCTCCTCAGAACGACGACGCGTCTTCCTGCTTTTGCCATTTGTGCCAGGTCGCTTTGCCCAACAAGAGTGACTTCCAGGAGCATATCCTTCTGCACAACGCAGCTTCCTCTTCATTGGGGCTTTCCCGTAGTTTCCCTGGGATAATGCCACACAACCTTAGCTCTGTCCGCTCCCCGACGTACACGCCAGCACTTGGCGACCCTCTGCCACTTCCTCCTCTGCCTGACAAACGTGGCCCTTACGATCCCATGCTCGGACCGCCCGTAAACAACCCCATCTATACCTGTGCTTACTGCGGTGCCGGTCATCCAGATCTGGATAGTCTGAAAGTCCACTACCTGACCCATGACCCCCACCCAGGTTCGCATGGCCAGGAGGGCTCGTCTATTCTCAACACAGATGGGCTGGGCTCAGGCTCTCAGCCCTCAGTATCGTCACCCTCTGGCAGTGGAAGAGTGCAGCAGAATTCGCCAGATGATGGCGAAAGACGGTTCAAGTGTCACGAATGTGGGAAGAGCTACCGCCACGCCGGAAGTTTAGTCAACCACAAGCGGTCCCACCAGACAGGTCATTATCAGTGTACCATCTGTTGCAAGCAGTACCCACACCTGGCAGCTTTGCACAGTCACCTTCGCAGTCATAAGGGCAGACCATCCAACCAGCCCATCAGCAACGACAGCAGCGACTGGCTCTCTTCAGAACCCTTGACGCTTGATTCCCAGCAGAGCTATGCGCAGGAGGGAAGTGGCGCCACCACTCCAATCTCCCTTCCCGGCAACCTTGGGGATGCAGCACACTTCGTCCCAGATGGAGGCCACAGCAGTGGCCTTGATTCGTTGGAGTTTCATGACCGATTTGATGGTTCCCTGGCTCAAAGCAACTCTGGGCATCGTCAGGCAGACAGACATATGTGTGCCGACTGTGGAGAAATGTATGGAGACATCTCCGGCATCAAGTCCCACATGTGCCCCCAACGCCGCCAGCAGCAGGGGGGGATGTCCAACGGCTTTATGGGGAACATGAACTACCACAGCCCTGGTGGCACTTCCCTCCCTTCTGGGGGAGCTGGGAACCTGAAAGAAAGCAGTGGGCAGCGCCGTGCCCAGGACCAGATGCAATACGGAGGGTCTCAAACCCACAGCAACTCCCAGGGAGGCGGCAAGAGGATGAACGATAAGGACGAGGATGACGACGGGGAGGTTTACCAGTGCTCGGTGTGCGGAAACCACTACGCCAGTCTCAGAGCACTGAGGAGCCATTTACGCAGCCATGCAAACAATCCTACAGGAGCGGGGCCATCCAACCTCTCTCCCAACGAGCAGGACTGGAGGATGATCTGCAGCACCTGCGGCCAGAGTTTTGCCAGGAAGCAGGATCTGCTGAACCATCAATTGGTTCATGGACCACAAAGACCTGATGGGCAAGCACAAGGCATGGGGGCAAACTCGACCAACACCAATGGCAAAATGGATGGTCGCAACCACATCTGTGTTGACTGCGGCATGTTCTTTGCCGATCGCCACCACCTGATCACCCACCTGTGTCCTGGCAAGAACAGGGGAGGAGCTCTGAGCAAGGAAGGCTTGAATGGAGCAAAAGGGATGACTGGTGGAGCTGGTGTTAGCGGGGGAGTTGGCGCGGGTGGAAGTCGTGATACGGGAGACCGCCAGGCCATGCCTGTTTCTGGAGAGCGACCTCACCGCTGTGACCAGTGTGGAAGAGGCTACAGGCACCCGTGTTCCCTGCTCAACCACAAGAAATCCCACAAGACTGGAGTCTTTAGGTGCCTTGTTTGCCAGAAACGCTACTACAACCTGCTAGCCCTGAAGAACCACCAGAGAACTCACTTTGACTTGAAAAGGTAAAGTTTTCCTTTGAGATTATGAACAAATGTGTTGCAATAAATTATTTTTAGGAATGATCCCACAAAATCCAAAGTACAATAGAAGGCTCTTTCCACTTGCCAGGCTTTAGTTATGAGAATGCAATGTCATTAGAATCAAATCAAGCTCTCTTTAAATGTGTCTTGTTTCATGTTAAAAGGCGATTAATGAAGATGAAGAAAACCTTGGAACTGTTTCGTATTTTCCAATGATGCATCTTCTGCTCCACAGGCACAAGTGTGAGGAGTGCGGCAAGGCGTTCAAGATCCAGAAGCAGCTCATCAACCACCTTCGCCTCCACGAGGAACACCGAGCCAAGGCGCAGGTGCGTGATCAGAGGATCCAGGGCGTAGCCCCCAACGGATCCCGCTTCCAGCAGGCCGGGCCCTCTCAGCTCCAGTCCATGAGAGGAGAGTCCTCCAAAAGCCAGAACCCCACCATGGGAGGAGGAGTCAAGTACGGCCAGCAGGGATTCAAGAAACCGTACTCCTCGGCTGGAACCTCCAGGCCTCAGAACATCGACCCGTCAGAGGGTGGAAGACGCCCGTTTGCCTGTGACGAGTGCGGACGGACCTATCGGCATGCTGGCAGTCTGGCCAATCACAAGAACCTCCACAAGATCGGAGAGTACCACTGCAACGTCTGCAACTCGACCTATCCCAACCGCCTGGCCATGAAGAACCACCTGCGTCTTCACTTCGCCCTCAAGAAGCACACCTGCCAGGAGTGCGGCAAAGGATTCCGCACCCAGAAGCAGCTGAGCACCCACACCACCGCGCAGCTCTGCAAGGGCGGCGAAGGAACCAGCACTCAGATGGACTACGAATGCGATGGCTGCTGTGAAGGCTTTACTACTGCAGAAGAGCTGGCGGCCCACGACTGTCCCGCCCACCAGCTTCCCTCCTCCTCTGCCTCCCTCAACAGCTCCAGCCTCAGCATGGAGGGAGTGGACCTGGGCCCCGACGAGCGCCCCTACAGCTGTGACCTCTGCGGTTGCTCCTACAAACACGCCAGCAGTCTGCTCAACCACAAGCACACCCACAAGACGGGAGACTTCCGGTGCAACTTCTGCGACAAGCCGTACTCCAACTACATGGCGCTGCGGAATCACATGCGCATCCACACGCAGAAGAAGAGACACATCTGCCACACCTGCGGGAAAGCTTTCCGGCTGGCCAGATTCCTCCGCAACCACCAGAAAGTCCACGAGGAGGGTCACACCCGCTTCGGCTGCCCCAGCTGCGGGAAGAGCTTCCAGGGGAGGTCTGGTCTGGCCAGGCACCGCTGCGGGGACAACCAGGTAGGCAAGGAGGGCAGGAGGAAGGCCGCTGCAATCACGGGAGAAGAGTGCCGGTACACGTGAGTTCTCGTCTGTTGTTCGTGATTCTTGAAGTTGAAAATAGTGAAGATCATAGGTTTCTACGTGTCTATTACAGGTATATGATCTCCAATCCGGCTTCCTCGGGACCATACGCGTGCCGGAATTCGGATTTTTCTGAAGTTTGGACAAATTGATTAGTGGAGAGACCAGATAAGTCAACCCCGTTTGCTTTCAGTTAGCTAATATGCATTCGTTTCCTAGGTTTCCTAGAATCAGAAATGGAATTCGATATTTTTTTTTGTTCTTTTATTTTTTTCCTCTCCAAAGATTGCTATTAACTTGATATAAAGCTGATGTAGTACCAAGTTAAAGTTATGATTTGTGTGTTCCTTTGTACTTGTTTTGATTGTAGTGCTCCTTTGTTTGTTATTCATGGTGTATTACGTAGGTACAATTTTTAAACTGGCTATTTTGAATTGTAATTGTATATTTGATCAGAAGGCCAATGGGTTTTTGTCAAGTGAAGTTACAGAAGATGGTTACAAATGGCTGATGACAGATGAGATGTATTGGTATATTGCTCCCATGAGCCAAAGGCTTTTGTCTTAATGCTGGTACTCTCAAATGACTTAGGTAGAAGTAGAATATTCTTAGTAGGTATTTGGGGTTGGCTGCACTGCACGTTCTTGTGTTATGATAAGACCATTTTATCTATTGAATGTTTAGTTTTTTTGCATAGTTTTATTAATTTAAGGAACCACAGTTCTACAAGTAACCCGGTTTCAGTAGCTTGTGACAGTGTGTATTGGGGTAGGTTTCTGTTTGTGCAGTGCAGAGAGCCACAAATACCTCCTAAGCCTCAATATGAGGCCCACACTGTCAACAACAGTCCATAGCTTCTCCCCTATTACCCACCCATGTTCCCCCACATGATTTGCCTCAGTAGTAGTACTTCTTATAGTTAATGGTAAACCACTTATAGTCATCTCAAAAGCTTAAAGCCGGATTCAAGATCATATACCTGTACGTATGCTTAGGTTATTGTATGAAAATACAGAATGACCATTTAAAAGTGTTTTTTCACTAATGGGAAAAAAAAAGTGGTAACCAGCTAATTAGATGAACTTGGTTAGTTTAGTGGAATACTTAAAGACCAAAGAATCGTTGCTAATAGACATTTTTTTCTTTCCTTGTGTCTCTTCACAGATGTGATCAGTGCGGCCGCTCCTACCGTCATGCCAGCTCCCTCCTCAACCACAAGAACACCCACACCGTCGGCATTTATCACTGCGCCGTGTGCCTCAAAACCTACTCCAATCTCCTGGCCCTCAAAAACCACCGGCGCATCCACTCCGAGACGCGCCGTCATCGCTGCCCCGACTGCGGCAAGGCCTTCCGCGTCTCCTCCCAGCTCCAGAACCACCGCCGGGTTCACCTGAAGCAGCGAGAGCTCACCTGTGGACCTTGCCAGCGCAGCTTCCCCACTCAGGCCAGCTTTAGACTCCACCTGGAGATCAGTCACGGCCAGGCCCCAGTCCCCAGGACCTCCCACCACACCCAGGCCAGGGCCGGGGGCTCCTCAGATCTCGGCTGGGGGTCTGGTCTGGACCTCACCCTGATGCAGGCCCAGGGACTGGACCCCAACGGCCTGCCGAAGCTGAACTCCCCGTCCTCCCAGGGCCGCAGCCGTGGGGTGACGGTGAACAAGTCTCACGTTTGCGACCAGTGCGGCCGCGCCTACCGCCACGCCAGCTCCCTCCTCAACCACAAGAACAGTCACAAGACCGGTGCCTACTTCTGTAACTCCTGCCAGAAGGAGTTCCACAACCTGATGGCCCTCAAGAACCACAGACGGATCCACACCGAACCCAAACGTTATCAGTGCCCAGACTGTGGAAAGTCCTTCCGCGTGTCCACCCAGCTCATCTGCCATCGCCGCATCCACACCAAGGAGAAGCCCTTCTCCTGCCAGCAGTGCGACAAGCGTTTCTCCAGCAAGTCTAACCTCCGCCACCACCAGAAGGTGCACTGGAGCAGCTCATCAGCGCCCCCTACCATGACCATGGGCGCTGCCAGCTTCCTGGGTATGCCCACAGGCCCCTTTCTATAAGTTTGGGTGGGGGGAGGGGCACGGGGAGGGGCTAGTGGGAGGAACAATCAAATGCCAAGGTTTCTGGAGGTGCCAAAACACTCTTCCCACTCTCCTCTTCATTCTCTTCCATCTTCCCACTGGTCTGAAAGTGTCAGGTCTCCTACTCTAATTCTCTAGAGCAGGTTAGTGGTTTAGACACACACAGGTCCTGCATGCAACCCCTGACTCAAGGAGAGAGAGGACACGAAGTGGACTACAGATCGCAGCTCTGGTTAGGACCATGTTTTCATTTCAAGCCCCC
The DNA here is from genome assembly GCF_963692335.1 of Osmerus eperlanus. Taxonomy (NCBI): domain Eukaryota; kingdom Metazoa; phylum Chordata; class Actinopteri; order Osmeriformes; family Osmeridae; genus Osmerus; species Osmerus eperlanus. The sequence goes on from NC_085019.1 coordinate 23,170,651, forward strand.
TGTAAATCCATCCACACCACAATATGGCTGCCCGAGCTCTCTAACACGTAACAGCCGTGTCCAGGGGACTCCCCGCACCAGGACTACGGCTCACTCGCTCTTATTGTTAGACTCCCACATTAGATCCTGTCGATACCTCTTTCATACATATACTTCTGTTTTCCCTTTTCCCATGTTGTATACACACTAGATGACTGTAAACTCCTGTTTTTGTCCACTTTAAATACCGGTTTCAAAGAGTTCACAGCAAAAGATAAGACCATTCTGATGTCATTGTAGTAATGAGAATCTTATGAAGTCTATCCAAGGGGCTTATTTGACCAATATTTAGTTGTTTTTATCTCCATTCTGATATCTTCTTGACCAACACCCAATTCCCACCACATCCCATCCCATGTGTGATGATGATGAGGATGAGGATGATGATGATTCTTGGATGAAGCCTTTGCTTGCGGCCTTTATCTTGTTGTACTAAAGATGTTGACTAGTAACAAGTTCATTTCAAGTCTCTGTAGAAGTGGGCAATACGTCGGATAAGATATTTGAGATGTTATTTGACGATGTACATATTGAGGTTTTAAAAAGTGAATGTGGTGGTTGGAGAGAACCACATTTCTATAATTTAGAACGTTCCTGAGGGGGTTCTGCTCTCTTGTGAGGTTCTAATTGTTTTTTAACTTGTGTGTTTCTTGCAGCACGAAGATGAGCTTCAAACCTTATTATTCTACAGATGACAGCCTTGCTCGTACATGGCTGTTTTCTTTGTGACATCACATTTGTGTATTCCTCCCATATTTCAAACTGTTTTCTGGGCACCATGTATTTTCAACTTTGCGCAAATAGCTAACGTGTATAGAGGGTAGGCAGTGGTGACGGAAAAAAATTAATTCACGAACATTTAAAACAACAAAAAAAGAATAGCAAAGAAAATGTATATTGTTAGGCCTGTGGCGGAATTTGTTTTTTTCCCTGTATCGTAATCGTACTTCTGACTGTATTATTTACAGTACAACTTTTATAAAAAAAAACAACAAAAAAAACCCAGATCATTGTAGTATGCATTTATTTATATTAACACTTGTATTGGAAAAAAAACGCTAGTCTTAGGATGTCTGAGTTTAGGAGCTGTGTTGTAACTGCCCCCTTTCTGATGCTCTGTCACTCACCCTCATGTATGTATCATTGACATGGAGCCAAGCAAGATGGACTCCAAAGAACACTTGTTACAGTGACTGTAGTCCTCATTTTAAGTCTCAATTTGTTATGCTTTTAAAAAGATGTTTCTGTCCCTTGTCCAATAAAACAAGGAACTGTTCTAATGTGTGTTTTGATTGCAGTACGAAGATTAAGGAACTATTACTGAGATGTTTTTTGCCTTTTACAAGTGATATTGTGACCGTCTCCTCATCGTCAAGACTGGACTCTCCTGTTTCACAAAAAACTCACGTTCAAAGGGATACTTTTGTGAAATGTCAGTGCATTCAGTCATCATTATTTTAAGTTTTTTTTGTTTTTTTTTTGTTACACCTTTATTGTAACCCTTGTATTTATTAGTATTTTTCTTTATTTAATTGCGTTTGACTATTGGAAGCTCTGTGTGAACACTTTCTTTGGGGCACTGGTGCTAGTGAGTGAAATCTAAAGTGACAGTGAAGTGATTTAGGAGTCATGTGATTTAACTAGACCACAAGACAAATGTATATTCTATTTCAACCCTTGCATTTTCACCACAATTGGTTATTAATGTCACCTCCAAACTGAATTTCGGTTAGTCTAGAAAGGTTTGGTTTGAACAAGTATAACCCTTCATCTTAAGTTCTAACTATTTGTTTCCATGCATATATATATATATGTAATGCTTACTATACACTTTTATAAACTATGTTTTGATAATTAATTTCTTAACAAAACCTGTCCATTATAACCCCTAATGCTGAGTACTGAAAATAAATAGCTGGAAAAAGAGTGAAGTACGTTGTGAATCGATCGTCCTTTAAGCGCCACACACATACGTACGTAGCTCACCTTTTTATATCCGTATGTTTGTTTCATGCGAGTGTTCAGTCAGTCTGGGTTGTGCTGTACTGGGAAAGGCTGAAGGATGAGGCAGAAACATGTTGGCGGAAGTATTGACCAGTTCAAGGGCTTTGAAAGGCTTAAGAGGACCAATGGGATTGCGTTGAGATTCAATTTCATTTGGGAGAATGACCAAATTGGTTGTCCGGCTGTGGAAGAATGGGTTTTTATTCCGAATTTAGAGGCATTTGGAATAGTCAACAGGTTTGAGTATTTTTTCAATCCGACCGCAGGAGATCAGACTAATGCTTTGATCTAGTGACAGCGCACAGTTTGGGGGTTTTGTGGCCATTTCCGTTATCTGGGGTTGGAGGTCGTCATGGAATAGCTCAGAAACGCTCAGTTTTTAATCTAAACAGACATCCGAGAGGAGATTAGGTCGTGCCACACTTGGAATCATAAAATTAAAATTGGGATGTTTACTCGCATTTTAGGTCTGGCCCGTAAGCGTTGGTTTAAAGCAGATAAACACATATTTGGTCAAACTTGAGTCTAAATTCTAACACACCCTCTTTTGTACAATGGCCTATGCTCTTCATGTCATATTGTGTTGTAGTCATGTGCATTTCACCTTTCATATTGGCATGTAAGCAATAAAGTTTGTGCTTGACAAAGATCCAGGAGTGTTGATGTTATGAAATGTGTCCATTTAGTTAAATCTTCCTGTGACAGGCTACATGATCAACCTTTAGTCTTGGTGATAAAAACAATCTTCGTGTTTCTTGTGTAGTTGGTGACAGCAGGAACGTTTAGCCTGTATCCTGGTGATTTACCTCTTAAACAGCACAACGCTCTGCTTTGATTGGACGAGAAAAGACTATCTTACATCTAGCCAATTGGAAGGCAGGATGGTGTTCCCTCAGATGAAAGGTGTTTGGAAAATATTAGACGGTTGTGACTGTAGCCGGCATTACAACTTGACGCTTCATGACTCCAGAAATAAACATGTTATTAGTCTTAATGACAGACTACTACCAAAATTTTAGCTTACTATTATCAGCCTCAAATGGCTTCTGTTGATCAATGATTTTGAAATCAATAACTTGCTTGTGCCCTTTGTAAGAAAAATACGGTGTAGCTTTTTCATGTATGAAACTCTGGCACTGTTTGGATTTTTAACTGTAAACCTTCCTTAGTGAAATCACTGATCTGATTTGACCCGACTGCCAACAGATTAGATCAGAGATTAGATACATGATAGGAAGTAGGGTGCGTATGTCGCAGAAGTGTATTCTGAGTCCAGGATGAGACTTTTCTGTATCTGAGATATGTGTCAATCTGTCTGTGATGGTTTTAAGACCTTCATCTTTTCCGTTTTTCAGATGTGTCACCAGTCGGGACGGTAAACAAGTCTTACGTGTGCGACCAGTGCGGCCGCGCCTACCGCCACGCCAGCTCCCTCCTCAACCACAAGAACAGTCACAAGACCGGTGCCTACTTCTGTAACTCCTGCCAGAAGGAGTTCCACAACCTGATGGCCCTCAAGAACCACAGACGGATCCACACCGAACCCAAACGTTATCAGTGCCCAGACTGTGGAAAGTCCTTCCGCGTGTCCACCCAGCTCATCTGCCATCGCCGCATCCACACCAAGGAGAAGCCCTTCTCCTGCCAGCAGTGTGGTAGGAGCTTCTCCAGCAGGTCTAACCTCCGCCACCACCAGAAGGTGCACTGGAGCAGCGCGTCCACAGCCAGGCCCTCCTCCACATTCCTGCCCATCCCCTCTCGACCCTTCCTCTGAGGCCGGGCAGGGGGGCACCGGGGCGTGAGACGGCAGGAGGGGCCACAGGATCGCAGAACCACCTGCAGCCGTCTCTCCCCTCCCACTCCCCCACCCCCTCCACTTCTCTTGGTACAAAAACGAACGACAGCATTGTGACGTTGGAGTTGTCTCGCGGGTTTTGGGTGGTCCCCAAGGTGGATGGAGGGTAGGTGGGTGGGAACACTAATAGCACGGGACCACCCTCCATTGTCCAATTGTAACTCTGCTGGGATATTTATGGTGAACAGTGGAGGGGTCGGGTAATTACGTTATTGTATATAGAATTCTTCCAAGATGTGAGAGGCTCTCTGGTGTTCAGACTGCTTTGTAAGATTGTTAAATGCAGCATAAATAGGAGCTACACACCTTATTCTACAGAAGACGGGCAGCCTTGCTCTTAAACGGATAGTTCTCTAAATGTCAAAATATTTGGTAGTCTACTTTTATATATGTGGAAAAGCAGGTCTCTAAACATACATCTGGCCCTTTTCAGCCAGAGATAGTAAGAGGTGGACAGGAAATGTAGGGGTGGGATAGAGGGGAGGACATGCAGAAATGGCCCAAGCCAGAATCAAACCCTGGCCCCTGCGATAGGCCTTCGGCTCATCGTACAAGCTCTATCCATTGAGCCACTGGGGCTTTGTATTAATATGTATTATGTACATGTCTATTTGGGCTACTAACCAACTGTAATTGGTGTTGTTTAAGATTTTTGTTATTGTGATGGATTAGTAGACAAGTGGTTTTGTATTCTTAGAAGCACAGATGTGCACTCATGGTCACTCCAAAGCAAATAGCATACCAGCAACGTGGGTCTCTGAGAAACCTTTGGTTAGTAAACTGTCCGTTTACCGGATGAACTCTTATTGACAGCACATTTAAACACTTCCATATTTAGTTCTTTGAGGACACTTATTTTTTGACATTTTTCTAACTAGCTCGACCATTTACAAATTTACAAAGTGATATTGAAAGTCAACATCCTGTAAATATTAAGCTGGTACTGCAACTAGTTTCATTTACTATAATTATATAAATAGCGAATATATATATAATGTATTCATAACACTTGTAATAGGAAATAGAAAGCATACGTTTCTGTGATGCCTGGATTTTGGGTGCTGTCTTTCAAGTGTCCCTTTCCTGAAACGTTTTGCTAGATGTCCTGCAGAAGCCTTGGAGCGGAGGTCTCCAGCGCTGTTCCTGCAGAGATACTCTCCCACAGGTTTTCACTCCAACCCTAATCTAGCACACCTGGTTCAAATAATCAGCTTCTTAACCCGTTTAAATCGGGTTAGTTACAACTGGGTTTGGAGCGAAACCCCACAGGAAGGCAGCTCTGCAGAGACAAGATTGGAAACCCCTACCTTCGAGTCTACATTTTAGGCTTCTCTGTTCATTTGATGGGACAGAGACATCAGATATAGGAGGCTAACCGATGTAACACACTACCATGGCTCGGAACTGTCCAACCAAAGTGCCTACGGGATTCATGCGAAAGGTCAGAGTCACGGATGAAGGACTGTGTGAAAACCCTGTTTGCAGCGGCTGTCACACGGCGGCTGTAACATAGCGACTGTAACACAGCGACTGTACCATAGCGACTGTACCATAGCGACTGTAACGTGGGATCCCCTCATGCTTTGGAGTGAGACCCCGCACCTCTCTTGAACAGTGTTGACGGGATGTGGATCGGGTAGAGAGAGAACGAGACCGGCACAAACAGCTTCAGAGCGAACGTTGACTGTGTGTTTCTGCAGGCTGCCTGCTGACAGACCCAAGGGGATCCAGAAGGTGGAAGGATATTTTAAGGACAAGCCTCCTGGAGACGAGGGCTCCTCTAACTGGGTCGAGTTGGCGGAGGAACATCCAGTCTTGTGGTTAGACTTCCACTGCGGCCCACACTGTGCTTTCCCCACGTTTTGGCCTCCCAAGGACCACAGCCCAAGTGCCACGGGACACCTGAGGATCTGGAGGACCGCATGTCCCAGCATGCTGCGCGGTCGACTGTAAAGAACCAGTCCGCTACCGTGACTGGGTTCGCGAGCTTGGTGTCGGCCTCGACTGTTCATGGGCGCTGTGGCTGAGAGGGCGTCCCGATCTCCAGACCAGCTGTTGCTGTGTTGTGGGGACTGGAGCCCCCATATTAACCAGCTAAGGAGCTGGGTGAAGTGTTGGAGGTTAATTCTGGAGACTGTACAGGCTGTTTTAAGAAGCATATGAAAAAGGAAGCTTTAGAATGAGCAGTGAGATTCCTCTGCTTACGACAGAAGGACGCTTTGAAATGTATTTAAAGTACAGTGCTAGTTCTCCTGATGGGATGTGGACACGATGAGGCTCATGCGGTTTCCTCCTTTATATGAATCTTGATCATAATAGACTCTTACGACTATGCTCAAAATGGAAGCGCTTTAGTATTAGTGATTACCGATTTAGTAGCTGTTGAAGAAACAAATTAGGGGAATATTGTTGGTGCGTTGTGTGTGAATTAAAATCCTCTGCAGTTAAACATGTTTATTGTTAACCTTTTCTGTGTGGGTGGGTGGAGTTAGATTTAGGTGGTTGTTTAGGTGGAAAAGCAGATGTCCCCATATATCCTTATTTAATGGTCTTTGGAGTAACTTGCTATTGCATCCATATTCCCCCCAACTCAGTGCGTCTTGCTTGTTTTAATGTGCTCACTTTACAATGTTTCACACCAAAAGCTCCACGGATGTCTTAAGTAAACTCCATGTGTATGTTATGTTTTCCCCCAGTTCTCAGTCGGGATCTGTGTAACGTTTGATCCACTTCCACTGCAACTTCACTTGGTCTTTGTTTGCAAATAAACATGTTTCCACACACGATGCTTTGTATTTATAGCTGGTGTATTCCCTCCAGACGGCCTTCACACACGAGTACGTTAGAGCTAACTGAGTCCTTCTGATGAAGGTGGAAGACCAGGTTGATTGCAGGAGATTACTGTAGCAACCAGTTGGTGACCTCACTAACATGATGATGTCACAGTGTAAAACATGTCATGTGTTAATAGTACAGTTGAATCACCTTCACCCAGAGAGAAAGAGAAAGAGAAGAGGAGAGAGAGAGAAGAGGAGAGAGAAGCGGGAAGAGGGAAAGAGAGGAGGCAACAGCAATAAAGACAAACCACTAAGAAATTACACTGAACAATCCTTTTCTTTATTCATTTTTTGTTATCATTTCAATATGTCTGTCGGGGTTTTTTTTGTTTGTTTTTATTTTAAATTAAAATTTGACACACTTATAAAAGACAGCATCTGCATAGAGTTGTCATCTTAAAGATCCATGGAGAAAAGGGGAGAGAGCGAGAGGAGGGGAGAGGAGATGGGGAGGGGGAAGGGAAATACTGGCACATCACACTAACTAAACAGAACAGCAAACAGCAGTACGAGAGAGGGAGAGAGAGGGACAGATAGTTTTTTACATTACGGTACGCACACATACACACACACAAAAAAAACGGGACACAAGTTGCATTTCCAGTCAAAGTTGTAGCTAACGAACGATCCAACTGTCCCCTTTTTTATTTTCAATCTCTCTCTCTCTGTCCTTTTTTTAACTCAGACAACCCCCTCTAGCTGACAAACGTAACAAGATGGAGGTCGTTTTCACCTGGCTGTGTCGCTGTCCCTGTCACAGTCACTAACTTCTATATTCACTTTGACTGTGGCTAGAATCTGCCACCATTAGCGAGTGGTGGTTGAGGTCTGATATGATATCGTCTCACTTCTGCATTTTAAAGAAAGCCCTTTTTCTTTGTATTGCACATATAGGTGGGTTTCCTCTAATCAGCCACAGCCTAGCCTTGGAGGATGGTAACACAATACAGAAGGTCTGTAGTCTAATGTTTGGGACGATCCTTTCCCGGTCAAAGAGAAGGTGGGTAACAAAATAAATGTCGTCTTTTGACCACAGACATTATCCACCTCCTGTGCTCCCACACGGAGACTACGACACCTGGTAAGATGTTAATACTTACAAATAGAGGTATACTTGAACTGTCATGAGAAATAATTAAAGACAAGCATACTTAGGAGAGGTGAACAATCCTATATCAGCCCCTATATCCTTTGATCACCTTGAGTAGACATGAATAGATAAACAGGCAATCATAGGCATTCCTCCCCTATGCCTTCTCTTAATCTATAGGTGGAGGAATTGCCATATTGCTTATTCATGATCCGTCTATTCGCATCTACTGGAGAAGCTGGAAGCTTGGAGACCAAGGGAAAAGAGGCTGAGTCCCAACTGACGAAACGTCCAATCGGGTGAGTCTACGTCCCACACTGGCCACTTGATGGTAAGAGTCCCGCCCTTAAGGACGGGGCTGGTTTGTGACTAAAGATGGTCTACCGTGTGGAAACAGAGAGCTGTTCCAGGTGGTCTGGTCTGGGGTTGTCTAATATGTGGAGACACAGAGAGAGAGCTAGTGTTCAGGGTCGGGCCTTTGCGCGGCACACTGACGGAGGCGAGCGAGAAGGAGCGGTTAGCGATTAGCGGGTACTGTGTCTGTCTAGAGATGGAGGGAAGCACTTTTCATCAGAGGAACCTCTGAACCGAATAAAACTGGTGTAGAAGGTTTAGACTGGCACACAGTTGGTCACGCAATCCTATTCTGTCTACTGCCCAAACACTCCATATAACACGTATGAACTGAAAGGATATGGATGGACAGAACATCAGTCTATGGGGAAAAGGACAGAGATCGAACCACTACACAACTTTGACAGGAACAAGTATCTCAGTAGATTTATACATGGACATGCAAGTCATTTTTTCTCTCTTTGAAGTATTTACAATAATTACATGACACAAAGATCCAGTTCAGTTTGACAAAATTGCGAGCATTCGATATTCAATATTAGTACTATTATTATGTTAACATAACTTCATTATTTCATTAAATCATTGCTATTATAATGACTCCCGTTCTGAATGTTTGATTCCTTTGCCATTCTGTCTCCCCTCAGGTTGCAAGGTTACTTTTCATTATAATAATATATTTGTTATCTATTCACTTTTAATTCATCTTAATATTGTAACCGACTCGATGAAGGTCACCTCTGAATTCTCTCTTCACGGCACCTGCCCCCCCCCCCCGCCCGGCCCCCCGCCCCGTTAGAACACTGATAAAAGCAATACTGTGGTGAAACTAGGAAAGGGTGCATCCAAATGCTAACATGAAGCTAAATAAAAAATAAAATGTTTGATTGTGGCTATTAACAGCGGCACTATTATGAGCCACACAAACAAACGAGCCTCATCAAAGAGGGTCTGGCATGTTGTGGTTGTTGTTATTGTAATCGTTTTTAATCGAAGGTAAACCTCTTCTGTGAGAACAGTTTGAAGATTGACGTGAGAAGGTCGCAATGAAGACAGATCTACTGCTATCCAAGACACATCAATCAGAAAATGGTCTGGAATCTTCTATTCATACCAAAGCAGGCGTTGGGACGCCTGCCTGGTCGAGATCAACACTATCATCAGAAAAGTTGTGGAGTGCAGTCATAGACAGCTACTGGGATGACATCAGTTCACAGTCAAGTTCAAACTCTCTCCAGAAGACGTTAATCCCACCATCTGACTAGGCTGTCTCCTGACACTAGCTTGATGGTTTCAGAGCCTTACAGACACGTTTATCCGGCTGTCGCCTGTGCGACCATCACAGTCCTTCTACCCACAGCCACAGGGTGCTTTCTCAATGCTGGGGTCAGGACACCGCTGACGTCACCTCCACACCTCAAAACGTCCCACGCTTTCTGAACAGAGAGAGGAGGAGAGGCCCACGCTTCGGGCTCGTCCGGGCCGATTCCCTCTCTGTTCACGAGGGCGGGCGTTTCGGGGAGAGACACGGCTTCTGGTGTGAATCGATAAGTAGCCAGATGAACAGAGAGATAGTTGAACATGGCCGTCGTCTTCCCCCCAGGTGTGGCAGCAGAGAGAAAGCAGAGCAACCGAGTGTGGAAACTACAGGGTGCGTCAACTTCTACGTTTTAATCCGCATCATTAAACCAGTTGACATGGCGATACGAATATGACACATGAAAATGTATAACAAATAAATAAAATAAATAATAACGTCTCCATAGGACGCAATTCTCTTTTCACTATTCCTACCACAAACTAAAACTACTTCCTAGATAGAGATGACTTTAAAAGGACAACATGTAAAGTCTATTCAATAAGTACTATTGGTTGACAGACCGACATGCATTAGGATGGGTGGGGGGCAGAGACTTGGATAACATAATAACTTTGATACAACTAAAGTACTGTGATACCATTTCTCCCTTTGTGCTCTGGGCTGACTCTGTGAACACACGGGGCAAATTGCTTTGGTTTGAATTTAATTCAACAAATATAAATAAGTATTCTTCTTTTGTTCTGGTAATCTACATCGAACTGAAACCCAATGGCTATGACCCATGGACCTGCTGTCACAAAACAGCCCTCAGCTTTGTCGTGTGTGTGGAGTGTGATGCCACACACACACACGCCCGCGTCGGCTGCAGGCGTGCACACCCACGCACACATACTGTACACAGACAAACGCTCATGCTCACAGACACACGGACACACGGTACGTACGCACCAATCTTTACCAGGGTGGGAGGGGCATGCGGACAGGGGCCCGGGAGCTCACAAGTTGCAGTCGCGGCTTTAAAGACGATAAGAAAGTTTCCTCACAAGGACAGACGCACGTCGACCATAGAAGCACAACAAGCAGAGTGGTGGTGGTGGGGGGGGGGGGGGGGAATGACTAGCGGTGGTCTGGAGCGTGGGTAGGAGGGGAGGAGGGACATGTTGCACCAAAAACCTAAACAGCACCCAGAGGTCACCAGGGGGTTACCGGACACTCTCACAAGATATGGACCCTCTGGATGAACCACACTAACTCTGGTGTATGTGAAGAGACATCAGGAACGGCAGCTACCTATATAACCCCTTGACCCTTGACCCCTACACAGGATAATAGAAATAACCCATCGATAACTAAAACAGTGAAGGTGATAAGACAGTGTTTTCTTCAGAGTGTAAAGTGCGCACATGATCGAGAGCGGAAATCACCATGCAAACTCACAAAGCCCAAAGTTGCATGCCTTTCAGAATAAGGGCTCCCTAGCCATATTCCTTTTAAAAGAACGAACAAAAAAACTACAACGACATCAATATAACCCCATTATAACTGTACATGTAAGTGGTTGGACACACTAAATACACCAAAGCTTTTCAATAAACATGCTGGCCAGTGCTGAAATGACTTGAGAGACCACAGCCTCCTGCCGTCTGTGGGTGCTGGGGATCATATCTGTGAAGTATACCACTGTTTCTCCATCTGCAGCCCTACGCCCTGACCATCTCCCCCTGCGCCCTGACCATCTCCCCCTGCGCCCTGACCATCTCCCCCTGCGCCCTGACCATCTCCCCCTGCGCCCTGACCATCTCCCCCTGCGCCCTGACCATCTCCCCCTGCGCCCTGACCATCTCCCCCTGCGCCCTGACCATCTCCCCCTGCGCCCTGACCATCTCCCCCTGCGCCCTGACCATCTCCCCCTGCGCCCTGACCATCTCCCCCTGCGCCCTGACCATCTCCCCCTGCGCCCTGACCATCTCCCCCTGCGCCCTGACCATCTCCCCCTGCGCCCTGACCATCTCCCCCTGCGCCCTGACCATCTCCCCCTGCGCCGGCACAACCACAGGGGCCTTGACTAAAGAGGGTAATCGCGAGTGCAGAATGGGATTGACGGATGTATATATATTGGGTCTTGTGTTTCTGGTAGAAAACAGTGACATGGGTTAGTCCTGGGCTGTTGCGGTTGCTTAACGGGCTCAATAGAAAGCAAAAATAACGTCCGTCTGGTCATGACAAGCAGGGTTTGACGTCTCAGTTTCCCAATTAGCCAGTGGGCCCCCCCCACCGGGCCGATTTATTGACAATATTTTCATTAGTTACCTTCGTTTTAGGGCCAAAGTGAAAGGTCAGAATGGATGACAGGCGTCTTGCTAGGTACAGACTTCCTAGCTCGTTGTTATTTTCTTTGCGAGGAGTGATTCTGTTAAAATGCTGAGGATTTGTCTTCATTAACTTAATGCGTTTCACTAACTACATGAATCTGCCTTTGGTTTTTAACCGAACAACGTCAACTTTTGGCAAAAGCAAATCTCATAAACGTGATACAGTGACTAATTGTAAAACTGATAGCTGGTGCTTCACTTTTATTCTACAATATACATCTACATACTACATACTGTTGTCCTTACAATTATTTTGCATACAGGCAAAGGATAATCTACAAGAAAACACACATGATCTTGCTGTGGCTAGCATAGTCTGTCTGAGTTTTAGAAATGAACAAATAACCCCATACACTGAAATCCCATAAAGTTCCTTTAAATAGAATCTAACAGGAAACCATAATTAGGTAACTTTGTTTAGGTTAGATTGTCTAATCAAACCAAATAAATACGCCAGCAATACAGTTATTGCTTCGAAGTCTACTGAGTGCAAGGTAGATGTGGATTACAGTCTGGGGTTTAGACAGACAGAACTGCATCTCTGTACAAGACACACCAAGACTCTCATGTACGGTGGCCCAGAAAAGTCAGAAAACCTCAGCTCACCGTGCCTGAGACCACCCACAGCCAGGAAGGGAGGAGGAGGAGGAGGGGGGGGGGGTTGCTTTCTGAACTCTCTATTCCCCTTGCTCACGATTACATCTGTTGCTTTTACAGCGCTGGCATCAACAGAAGCATGGAGGCCTCAGTATCATGTTGCTGTGTTCTACTACATGTTAGAGTCTACAGCAGGACAACACACGCGTCACATGTGTTCTTGGCATGATGTCATTAAATGTGCAATCACAGAGCACAGCTCTTACACTCAAACCGAGCGATCTTCAGCAGGCTACACATCTGGAGATTACCACCCACCTTCAGGAAAACAGGATGACCTAAATACTGATAATACATAATGATGACAATTAATGTTGTACGAATGATCTGTCTATCTGTGTGGAACTGGATTATACCTGTACAGTTGGAAAACCACACCTCCCCAGATTGGCATCGCTGTTCTACTCACAGAACCCACCAGGATTATTGAATCTTATTTTTAAATGACAGGAAAGCAACAGCAAAATGCAAACTGCATCCATAAACGTCCATAAAGTAAATATGAGGCCAGACTAGTAGTCACGGACAGTTCACACACGAACACGACCACAGGAGAACAAACCACTTCCAAATAAAGACATGAGACTCTACAACCAGGGCTAGCCAGCAGGTCAAATTTTGAGATTACGTTACTCTTTTTTTTGTTTGTTTTCATTTCTTCTTTACTTTTTAATGTGTTCTTCATTTTAGAAACATCTGAAGTACAGGCGTGACAGCTAACATCTCTCTCTCTCCCTCTCTCCCTCTCTCCCTCTCTCCCTCTCTCCCTCTCTCCCTCTCTCCCTCTCTCTCCCTCTCTCTCCCTCTCTCTCTGAACTCCATCTTTCCGATCCAGTTAATTGCACTCCACGTTGGCCACCCTGGGGAGGAGTCCAGCTGGTCGGCTTCCCTTGTCAAAACTGCATAGTTCGACCATGGATCTCTCCCCAGTCCTTCAGTTTAACCCCAAACCCCTATCCCTTGCCTGTGTGTCTGAATTAGGTTTCGGCCGTGGACCAGATTAAGCTGATGGACAAGTGGGTCCCTTATCTAATCACAGGCCTGTAACCCTCCCTTCAAACAGTTCCATGGGTGTGGGCTGGGTTTTTGTCATATTGTTTGAAATCAAGACACATGCAAATTAATGCCTATCCGCAAAGTTGATCCTCAAGTCGACTAATTTGACAGGTTGATTCGAGTGTTGCAACTACAAGAGCTCCCTTGAGATACTGTTAAACCAAAACCCAAGTCAGCCTCCCAATGAAAGGTGATTGTTGTACCTAAGAAATAAGCTCCACCCATGTACCCTACTCCCCTCTACAGTTTTTGTGCATTTTGCTCTAAAACTAGCTGGAACACACACAATTTAGCAGTCATCCGCACTGTCCAGGAGACCCCTCGAAAAGAAAGAAACGTCAAAAAAATAAGAAAAAATAAAATATTTTCACATCATAATTCTTTACAGGTAGCTAACCCATGTGCTGCTTCCTATGTTCAATACATTTACATGTACATTGTAAATATTAGGTTTATTTTGTACCCTCTTTTTGTTATGTATTTTAGTCAGCTATAATGTAATGTCGGTTTTGTTCTGTATTTTTTTTGTCTTTGTGTTTTCAACCCCCGCCCGCCCCTATGACGTTATCCTTATCTCGTGTTACATCGTTTTCTCTCCGTGTTGTTTTTCTCTCTGCTGGCTGTCGGTCGTTGTCGTGGCGATGGGCGTTCTCTAGAAGCCGAGGCGTCCCTCCGATGGTGGACGCCAGGACCACCCCAGGATCACGCAACAGATTATGATCATGATCTTTTTCTGCAGGGGGGGGGGGGGGGGGGGGGGGGGGGGGGGGGGGGGGGGGGGGGGGGGGGGGGTGGGGGGGGGGGGGGGTTTTAGGAGAGGTGTTAGACTGTGTGTGTGTGTGTGATTGGGGGGTGGGGTGGTTGAGTGTGTGTGTGAGAATGTGTGTGTGGGGGGAGGGTGTGTCTATAAACATGTGCATGTGTGTGTGAGTGTGTGTGAGAGAAAGAGAGAGTGTGTGTGAGTGTATATGTGTGTGTATTCATGAGCGTGTGTGTATGTGTGTGTGTGTGGTACGTACTGCATGTGTGTGTCTGTGTGTGTATTTGTGCGTGCGTGCGTTACCTTTGCGAGCCTGGCTCTGGTATTTGACAGCCTTCTTGGTGTCAGACACAGCCCGTTCCACGTAAGTCCACTGAGTGCTCCACATTGTACTCGATTCTGTCAATCATCTCTCCCTGTCAGCCACACACAGTGTCAGCAACATCACTCGACACAGGACAGGCAGCCCAACAGACAACTGCTGACCACAGCTTTTTAGCTCCCTCACTCCCAATCTAAGTGATTCAATCATGTGTTATTACTTATAGTATTGACCTGACTGCCTAGCTGGTTACACTTCATTTCTCTTGCCATTCATCAGAATGGATGTGCGGACATAGTAAGGAAATGGACACAAAACAGCCATAATTTCTGTTTGGGAGACAAACATGGCTGTTTTGTGTCAATTATTCATGCTTTATTGGCCAGTTTTAAGTGAAGTTTGACATGATAGGCAGGGAGAGAGAGAGAGAGAAGAGACCGAGAGAGAGAGAGAGGAGAGAGAGAGAGAGAGAGAGAGAGAGAGAGAGAGAGAGAGAGAGAGAGAGAGAGAGGAGAGAGAGAGGGAGAGAGAGAGACCGAGAGCGAGAGAGAGCGAGAGAGAGAGAGGGAGAGAGGAGAGAGAAGACATTCAAACCCAGGCCAAGGCCTCAGCCTACATGGTTCACTTGCGCCCCAACAAACAATATATTTATTTTCTTGGAAGGTATTTTGAGTGACAGGGTTAGGTTAGGGTTTGGGAAATTGTGTACCTGTTTTGTTTTCTGTCCCAATCTAACCTTAGAACCAAGCCCCTGTTCACTGCAGCCTCCTTCTGACTTGTTAAACCCAGATCCTCACTGTGATCTTACACATGGAGCCACCAGCCTGCACTTCCTGTGTTTCTGGCAGATGTGAGCATGTAGCTGGGCCCTGGGCCGGGGGGGTTCCAGAGTGATGGGTGGAGGAGAGGGAGGGGAGGGAGGGAGGTGAGGGCAGGGCTGACAGCCTCTCACCTGGCTCTCCACCAGCATGGCCATGTCTACAAACATGTCGTGCAGCTCCCTGATGCTGTTCTCCAGCTTGATGATCTCAGTGTGTCGTGTCTCGATCTCGTTCAGGGCCTGCTTGGTCATCTGGGAATCCATCTTGATCTGGAGGGCCAGGAGAAAGGGAGAGAGAGAGAGAGAGAGGAGAGAGAGAGAGAGAGAGAGAGAGAGAGAGAGAGAGAGAGAGAGAAGGAGAGAGAGGGAGAGGGAGGGAGAGGGAGAGAGAGGGGAGAGAGACAGAGGGGAGGGAGGGAGAGAGAGAGAGAGAGAGAGAGAGAGAGAGGAGAGAGAGAGAGAGAGAGGAGAGAAGAGAGAGAGAGAGAGAGAGAGAGAGAGGGAGAGAGAGAGAGGGAGGGAGGGAGGGAGAGAGAGGGAGAGAGAGGGAGGGAGGGAGGGAGGGGAGAGAGAGGGGAGAGAGAAAGAGGGGAGAGAGAGGAAAAGGGGAGAGAGAGAGAGAGGGGGAGAGAGAGAGAGGGAGAGAAAGCAAGAGGGAGAGAGAGGAAAAGGGAGAGAAGGGAGAGAAAGAGAGAGAGAAAGAGAGAGAGAGAGGAAAACGAGTGCAATCAGAAGTGAGGGGGTGGCAGAGAGTGCACTGAGCTGAATCTATTTCCTCAGTGGCAGTCGATTATAAAGTCTGTAAAAATAGCAATCGACATGTATTAACCTCTATGAAAATCACTATGAAAATCACCATGCAGACTCAAAAAGACAAAAGCTGCATGCCTTGGAGAATAAGGGGCTCTTTAAATGTCCCATTCATAGGCACTGCCACAATATATTTATATGATGCAATATTCTTATTCATATTGTATATTTCCCATTCCTACACTCTGTAAACTTTTTTTATTTGCTTCTATGCCTCTGTTATTTTGCTTGTACTTTATCTTTGTATATATTTTTTATTTGGATTAGATTTGACGCTGACTGTGTAGATTTTGCTTGCCATGCCACAGGAATGTCACTGTCCTGCTGTTCGATGTATGTGACAAATAATCCACTTTGGCTTTAAACATATTCCTTCAAAAAACGACATTGAACTTTTCAAATAACACGCCAGCACAAGTCTAGTACTGTTACATTTAGTCATTTAGCAGACGCTCTTATCCAGAGCGACTTACAGTAAGTACAGGGACATTCTCCAGAGGCAAGTAGGGTGAAGTGCCTTGCCCAAGGACACAACGTAATTTTGCACGACGGGGAATCGAACCGGCAACCTTATGATTACTAGCCCGATTCCCTAACCGCTCAGCCACCTGACTCCCTGTTCAAGGGCATTGCACAAATGCAGCAACAGAACTCTCGCCTATGCAGCTAGCTAGCCTGGCAGTTATGTTCATCTGTGTGCATGCCCTACGGCAGGGCCTCAGCCAATCAGAGCAGGGCTCAGGTGAAGCGGCTCTTACATCATCAGTGAAGATGGCGAGCTTGCCACTTTCCAGCATGTCCTCCAGCTCCTCGTTGGTGGTCGTTCTCCCAGCTGCAGGAGCACGCGCACACACACACACACACACGCACACACACACACGCAGACACACACACACACAGAAAACAGTTACAGCTGAGTGATGAAATGTCCACAACTTCCCTCACTGCTCTGTATGATGTGCTTTTAAAGGTTTAAATATTTAAATCAACATCCTAATTTTAGCACCACTCAAAAGAACAAGGGCTCATTTAAATAAACCGTTTGTTTCTGAACATTTAGTTATTTAGCAGACGCTCTTATCCAGAACAACAGCAAGCATCACTTAAGGCCCATTCGCTTTATTTCTACATTACTTCAATCTATCAATAGGATGTTCACCAGACTGCAGCTGATATATATTAAGTATATTATATTGATAAACAGGTTCTGCATCAGAGATGGTGCTGTGTCCATGTTGAAAATGGTGTGTATTGTCTGGGGGGGGGGCAGTATTTCAGTAATGAAAGACTAAAATAATCACTGTCTCCTATCAAGGTCAGTGTTACTGGGCCTGAAAATATCTGCACGTCTGCAGAAACCGAACAACACTGTTTCCAGTGTTCAGTATCAGTGTACACTAGTATTATCATGGACTATCTAGTCCTTTTGTTACTGTGTGTTTGGAGGGTGTGTATTTGTGTGTCGGTAGAGCGTGTGTGTGTGTTGGTAGGGTGTGTGTGTTAATGGGTGTGTGTGTGTTGGTAGGGTGTGTGTGTTAATGGGGGTGCGTGTGTTGAGAGGGTGTGTGTGTTGGTAGGGTGTGTGTATGTTGCTGGGTGTGTGTGTGTGTTGGCAGGGTGTGTGTGTGTGTGTGTGTTGCTGGGTGTGTGTGAGTGTAAGGACAGGGTGTGTGTGTGTGTGTGTGTTGCTGGGTGTGTTACTCACTGATCTCCAGCTGCCTCTGGATGCGGTCCTTGCAGCGGTCTCTGTACTTGGACTGCGTGGTGTTGTACTCAGTCATCACCTCCACAAACTTACGTGACAGCGTAGAGTGCTACGGCACACACACACACAGAGAGAGAGTAGGGAGGTTAATACACACCCAGATCCACACAACATGCCTGGGGAGGCAGGTTTGCTGACACCGCCGTTCCGTAGAACAGATCGGTGGCAGATGAGATCAATGAGGGTCTGGACGAGACAGACAGGAGCACACACACGGTCGCTTCTCCGCTCCGCAAAACAGGACTTTCATCCCCATCATGGCTGCTGCATCGGGGATGGTGCTGATTCTGCAAAGACGTCGCCCGTCGCAGAGCGCTCTCCAGCCACCAGAGGGAGGGAGTGAGCGCCACGGATCACTGACGGAAATAACCCAGGGGTCAAAGCAAGGATGGCTCTATCAGTGCTCTGGAGGGCCAGACCACAGCCAGGTCTGGTATCCTGCCTGCCTGCCTGCCTGCCCGCCCACCCACCAGGGGCTTGGGACAGACAGCCGCCCTGCCGACCGGAGGTCCAGGAACGACAGCAGATCTGGGGACTGAGGTGGGCGTGGCTCCCGTCTGAGCGGCGGGAGGTGGATGAGGAGGAGGTAGAAGGGAAGGAGAGGTGAGGACCGACTAACAGGACCAGACACCACAGGGCAGGTAGCCGGCCAGCTTGGGAGGCCTCGGGGAGGAGGGAGCTGGTCCGTCTAGACGTCTAACATGAAGTTGTTTATTCACAACAACAAAAACACGTTGACTCTCAACAACACGAACATTCGGAAAAAGTGAAAATAACTGAAAACAGGAACAGCAAATGAGCTGACTGTCAGGAAGCAGTGGGCTGGCTTTCCAGTGACAGCCAGAGAGAAGAACAGACTGGAGGGAGGAGGGCCCATGCGGAGGAGGGGGGGGTGAAGTGACGAGCTGTGATTCAGAGGATCAGGTGGTGGGAAGTCAACACGGAGAGACATCCTGCAGTCAGACAGGATGTCCTCTGGTCACCTCTACATCACATCTGTCCCTCGGCGCTAGAGAAACGCCTCCCAATCACAAATGAACTCCTGCTGGGACTGAGAGAAAGATTTGAAAGGTACGTGTTCGAGCACTCGAATGATTGATGGCGCAGGCCGTGTGCGTTGCGAAATGAAATATTTCATTTCAATAGGCGCAGCATAAAATGTCTAATGGAAATGAACTCCAATGAGGTTTTTATTCACGTTTTTTATTCAATCTCGAAAAAGCTTTGTGAAAACTCCCCGCACCAAGTTCCTCTGAGGCCGTCCAGACTGACTGAGACATCTGGGCGGGGGGGGGGGGGGGGGGAAGCTGCTCTCCTGCTACCTGACACATCTAATCTGATGTCCGTTGTTCTGTGGTACAGAACCTAAATGTATGTCAATGCTGCAGGTTCTGGCAGGTGTGCTGGTGTGGTGGGCGGGGCTCAGGTATGGTGGGCGGGGCTCGTGTGTGGTGGGCGGGGCTCAGGTGTGGTGGGCGGGGCTCGTGTGTGGTGGGCGGGGCTCAGGTGTGGTGGGCGGGGCTCGTGTGTGGTGGGCGGGGCTCACCTGTGTCTTGCGGATCCGCAGGTCTGCAGATGATCTATTCAGCCCCTCCTCCTGCTCGATGCTCTGCTCGATTGCTGCATGGGGTGAAACACAGCAGACGCAGTCAGGACGACAGAGGGGACCGAGCCTGCGGCACACAGAGACCTCCCCTCTGCACAGTGACCGAGCCTGCGGCACACAGAGACCTCCCGATAAAGAGAGAGAGAGAGAGAGAGAGAGAGAGAGAGAGAGAGAGAGAGAGAGAGAGAGAGAGAGAGAGAGAGAGAGAGAGAGAGAGAGAGAGAGAGAGAGAGAGAGAGAGAGAGAGAGAGAGAGAAAGAGAGAGAGACACAATCCAGTATGTCTGAGGATGCGCTGTGTCCCTTCTCTCACATGTATATGAGTTGCACTGTACGGTACACACAGCACAGCGTGTGTACGCGTGTCTCCCATCCATCTCCAGACCGTCCCAGAGAGCCCTCTCCCTCCTCTGGCCCTGGGCCCAGACACTCTCTCTCCTCCTGAGGACTCGGCTGATCACTGCACCTCGGAGGGGGGCTCCCTGGCATGGTCTTAAACACGACTTCACCTCTCTCTCAGCGGACGCCGATACTCATGCAGCCAGGCAGGAGGTCTGGCCCTGTAGGAGGGCAGTGATCAGGTCTGGCCCTGTAGGAGGGCAGTGATCAGGTCTGGCCCTGTAGGAGGGCAGTGATCAGGTCTGGTTCTGTAGGAGGGCAGTGATCAGGTCTGGCCCTGTAGGAGGGCAGTGATCAGGTCTGGCCCTGTAGGAGGGCAGTGATCAGGTCTGGCCCTGTAGGAGGGCAGTGATCAGGTCTGGCCCTGTAGGAGGGCAGTGATCAGGTCTGGTCCTGTAGGAGGGCAGTGATCAGGTCTGGTCCTGTAGGAGGGCAGTGATCAGGTCTGGTCCTGTAGGAGGGCAGTGATCAGGTCTGGTCCTGTAGGTGGGCAGTGATCAGGTCTGGCCCTGTAGGAGGGCAGTGATCAGGTCTGGTCCTGTAGGAGGGCAGTGATCAGGTCTGGCCCTGTAGGAGGGCAGTGATCAGGTCTGGCCCTGTAGGAGGGCAGTGATCAGGTCTGGCCCTGTAGGAGGGCAGTGATCAGGTCTGGCCCTGTAGGAGGGCAGTGATCAGGTCTGGTCCTGTAGGAGGGCAGTGATCAGGTCTGGCCCTGTAGGAGGGCAGTGATCAGGTCTGGCCCTGTAGGAGGGCAGTGATCAGGTCTGGCCCTGTAGGAGGGCAGTGATCAGGTCTGGTCCTGTAGGAGGGCAGTGATCAGGTCTGGCCCTGTAGGAGGGCAGTGATCAGGTCTGGCCCTGTAGGAGGGCAGTGATCAGGTCTGGTCCTGTAGGAGGGCAGTGATCAGGTCTGGTCCTGTAGGAGGGCAGTGATCAGGTCTGGCCCTGTAGGAGGGCAGTGATCAGGTCTGGCCCTGTAGGAGGGCAGTGATCAGGTCTGGCCCTGTAGGAGGGCAGTGATCAGGTCTGGTCCTGTAGGAGGGCAGTGATCAGGTCTGGTCCTGTAGGAGGGCAGTGATCAGGTCTGGTCCTGTAGGAGGGCAGTGATCAGGTCTGGCCCTGTAGGAGGGCAGTGATCAGGTCTGGCCCTGTAGGAGGGCAGTGATCAGGTCTGGGTTGCTGGAACACCCTGTCTGGGCGTGGGATGGAGGGGGGGGATTCTCTCTCGGGGAACCAGGAAGAAACCAAACGACTGATGTGTTGACGAGGACGGGGTTGTGTTCTCCTTTGCGATTCACGTAAACATTATAGGAAGGAAAAGGAAATGTTGGGCCATCTAAAAAGACAGGGTTAGATACGTAGCCTGCGAGGAAGACATGTGCGGTCGACGTTTGTTTAAAACGCCGGCCGACTCCGTCCAGGCGCCATTTTGTCTGTGCTCAGTTTGGGCTGTGTTGGCTGAGTGTTACTATGAGACGTGAGGCCCTGGCATAGCAGCACCATATTGTTGGATTTAGAGGTGCAAACTGATATGTGACCTGACATGCTGAGAGAGGGGGTGGGAGGGGGGGGGGCGGGGGGTGTGGGCCGAGGGCTAGCGTCACAGCTGGGCGACATCAGTGACGCGGCCCGACTCGCGGGCTTGTTTTTCACAGCACGGCCCTGGGGCGTCGCAACTCACCACCGACGACAGAAAACCCTGACGTCCCTCCTGAGATCACACTTAAACCAGACAGACACCCGGAGAGGGGAGCTTCCCTCTTAGAGAGACGGACAGACGTGTGCCGGGATCGACGGACTCAAGGGGTCACGACAGCGCGTGTCTCAGAGCCCGTTTCATCCGTTCTCCTCCAACCCAGGCCAACCCCTCCATTGTGTGCCATGAATCTCCAATGAGAGAGGAAGTTCCTCAGATCAGGAGTATTCCGGTCCAGCGCCAGAGAGGAAGGACTGTTAGCGACGAGGAATTTCTGCAGAGCCCGAGTTCTGCAGGGAGGAGACACCATGAGAAGCAGCTGGGTGTTTTTAGAGGACAATCACAGATAGACCTGGTGGGGATTCCAATTATAGCCATATCGCTACCATCGCAGCTATTCTCAGACAGCGCTACCAGTACCGCTGTGTGTGTGTGTGTCTGTGTGTGTGTTTGTGTCTGTGTGTGTCGGTGTCGGTGTCGGTGTAGTTTCGTGTGTGTGTGTCTGTGTATGTGTGTCTCTGTGTGTGTCTGTGTGTCTCTGTGTATGTGTCTTTATGTGTGTCTGTGTGTGTTTCTGTGCGTGTGTAGTGAGCATGTGCAGTAGAGTTCTGGGTTGAATCCCGGTATAGATAAACCCTGGGCTCCACATTAAAGCAGCTATGTCCTTGAACGCACACAGCTTGAATGACTGGCTTGATGGTGCTACAGTTCAACTGTTCCCCTCTGGCTTCCACCCCTCATTCTCCTCTCATTAAAACTAAAACCCTGAGATAGCGAGGCGCTGACCTCGCTTGACTCCACTACTGCCTTAGATCTGGAACTGGTCATGATTTCTTTAAACACGGAGGGATGAAGACGTTCTCTGATTTAGTACGCGTTCAACGAGGTCCGCTGTTTTGTTTTGTTTGATTTCTGTCAAGTCAGCCGTTGGTGTTGTTGTGAAGCCTGAGTCACTCAGAACCACCCTGGTTGTCATGGTCCGCTGAGCAAGACTGAGAGACTCTTAAAGGTCTAGACGAGGGGTGTTCACCCCTGGTCCTCAGGGACCCCCTCTCCTGCATGTTCGAGATGTTTCCAACACACCTGATTCAAACGAGTGGTCGTTTCCAGGCTTCCACAGAGCTTGACAGCAACCAATGAATCCGGTGTGCTGACCAGAGGGGTTTAATACCCCTGGTCTAGACTTCACTTAGAAAACCCTCTGGCCCTGTTCGGATCAGCAAACACAGGGCGTGTCCTCTGCCCGTCAGAGTCGCTCGACCTTCATATTTACCTTTTAATTTTGAGCGGACTTTATTGGCTGTCTTCTTGATGTCAGCTGTGAGGTCCTCCAGTTCCTGCTTGGTTTCTGCGGAACGGAGAGAGAGGGGAGAACAGGATGAGACGCAAAATGAAAACCCATCTGGGGGGACTGGGTGTGAGTCAGAAGGAAGCACTGAGAATGCTTGTGTAATGTATGTGGGGAGGGAGGTGTGTCATTGCTTCACCGTTCATCCATGCATGTAAGTGTGCACATATCTGTGTGTGTGTGTGTGTGTGTGTGGTGGATGTGTATGTGTGTGTGTGCGTGCGTGGTTCAGCTGCAGTGCTTGTACTGATTTATGACCGCTGCAGTGCCATTCAGTCAGTGAAACCAGCTCAGCCCTTTCTTTCTTTCTCTCTCTGTCTCTCTCTCTCCCTCCCTCCCTCTCTCTCTCTTCCTCTCTCCCTCCCACACAATCACTCAATCTTTTCTTCATCCTCCTCCTCTCCATCCTTCGCCCCCTTGTTCCCTCTATCACTCCTCCCTGCCTCCTCTACGAGCCCCCCATGGTTCTATCTAGTTCATAGTGTCTGTGTTGCAGACCACTGACAACATGTACCAGACAACATGTAGCTAGCTGGTAACACAAAACCATAAGCAGAATCGGTTAAATGACGACCAATTAAATGCGTCCACCTGTTGTCATATCTGTCTAATGAGTTTATCACTTGATTTTTCTCCACGTTGCAACTTGGCAGGATGACCGTTTGGTAAAGGAAACGTGTTTTCATAGATGAGCAGAAGTTAGGTCTGATCTACAGATTGAGGGTGTTGTCGACTCTAAATCTAAAGAGAGGATCAGTAGCTGCTTGGCTGAGATCAACCAACATCCAGGACTCAGGACCAGCGGATCAACTGCCAGACACAGTCAACATTTAACGACGTTTCCTGGCAGAGTTTCACCAACAGTCCCAATTAATAGTCTTGGTGAATTGTATATAGGATATGAAAAGGTTGGATGGTTGATTCAATTTTTCTAATTCTTACCTTGTTAATTAGTGTTGTTATTGTTGATAAGTATAGCAGCTCATATAGGTTAGGATTAGGATAGGTGGACAGAGATTTTCAAGAGGAACAGGACCCAACAAGTCCAATAGTCTGTACTTGTTACAAATGGCTCAACTTGAACTAATCCAAACACACCTACGACAGACACTTGAGAAATGACACCCACACAGAAACAAACACATCATCATCTTCTAATTTTATCCACACATTAGGATATTAAATTACAGACATTACAGTTGAGTACTGAATCAACACTGAAGCCTTTTTCATTTGGGTACATGTGATGGGTGTATGTCTAGAGCCAATTAGTGCTAATCAACATGTAATTACGAGGCTAATTCAGTATAATTCCTTGCTAGCTGTTATCAACAAACAGACCAGACAGTATTGAGTTGTGTCTGGTATTTAACAGGTTAACAGCGTTATGTGTGTCCTGTTTTAACAGGAAGTGTCACTGTAAGGATGTTAAAGGTGTCCTGTTTTAACAGGAAGTCTCACCGTGAGTATATTAAAGGCGTTCTGTGCCAACATCGGGCCTTTACATTGTGTCTGTCCATCGATTCTCCCAAAACAAGACGTGTCCTATGTCACTGAACTGGCAACTCATATTTGCACACAGCAACACCTCTGCACGGGTCAATACTGCTGTCTGGGAGCGGCACCTGCAGCTATATCTCTAACACTCCCGCCATGACTACACACACGCTCAGGGGCGCCGCAGACATATTAGGACCCCTCCCCATTTTGGTTATGTCTGTTTTTTAATTCAACACATTTTAATTCAAAGCTTTTGGAGGGTCAGTGCCCCTTTAACACGCCTGCACACTGGGGCCCTGGGTAGTCAGCGCCCCTTTAACACGCCTGCACACTGGGGCCCTGGGTAGTCAGCGCCCCTTTAACACGCCTGCACACTGGGGCCCTGGGTAGTCAGCGCCCCTTTAACACGCCTGCACACTGGGGCCCTGGGTAGTCAGCGCCCCTTTAACACGCCTGCACACTGGGGCCCTGGGTAGTCAGCGCCCCTTTAACACGCCTGCACACTGGGGCCCTGGGTAGTCAGCGCCCCTTTAACACGCCTGCACACTGGGGCCCTGGGTAGTCAGCGCCCCTTTAACACGCCTGCACACTGGGGCCCTGGGTAGTCAGCGCCCCTTTAACACGCCTGCACACTGGGGCCCTGGGTAGTCAGCGCCCCTTTAACACGCCTGCACACTGGGGCCCTGGGTAGTCAGCGCCCCTTTAACACGCCTGCACACTGGGGCCCTGGGTAGTCAGCGCCCCTTTAACACGCCTGCACACTGGGGCCCTGGGTAGTCAGTGCCCCTTTAACACGCCTGCACACTGGGGCCCTGGGTAGTCAGTGCCCCTTTAACACGCCTGCACACTGGGGCCCTGGGTAGTCAGTGCCCCTTTAACACGCCTGCACACTGGGGCCCTGGGTAGTCAGCGCCCCTTTAACACGCCTGCACACTGGGGCCCTGGGTAGTCAGTGCCCCTTTAACACGCCTGCACACTTCTCTCTACTGGAGTTCTCCAGGCTTAGTTTATAGATTTGGGCTTTTTGAGACTAATACCTCCCCACCCGGGTAGCTACATAAACAATCATGCGTCAGATAAACCTACAAAGAACTTCAACAGTAGATCTGGGCTGCAGCCCTGTAAGCTGTCCTCAGAGCCAGGGGTGTATTGATTGAGCTCAGCTGTTGAAGTTGGGGTTGTCCAGTTGACACCGTCCGGACTAATGTGAGGATCGATTTCTGTATAACCTTCACATTTATAGGACATCCTCAGGATTTTCATCTACTTTTTTATGCTGTAAGGACCTTGTTGGAAAAGGAATCAAGAGAGAGAGAGAGAGAGAGAGAGAGAGACAGAGAAAGAGAGAGATAATAGAGAAAGAGAGAGCGACAGAAATAGAGAGAAAGAGAGAGAAATGAGAGAAAGAGAGAAATGAGAAAGAGAGAGCAACAGAAAGAGAGAGAAAGAGAGAGAGAGGAAAGAGAAATAGAGAAAAGAGAAAGAGAGAAAGAGAAAGAAAGAACATTTCCTTGTTGTCCCTTTGCTAAATCTACTCTGATTATAGACCTCAACATTCACAATTCATTAGAAAACAGCTTAGTAGAAGCTGAATAACCACCTCTGCAAAGTTGGTTCTGACGATGCTCGTAGGCGTGCATCCGCATAGCCTACATGTCCCAGCATGCATTATTCAATAATGTACTTTAGGATGCATTTTAAATCGTTCTACACAGCATCCAGATGTTTTAAATATATAAAGGAACAATTCAGACTGTGTGCTACACTAGTTCAATAATTAATTGAATGTTATGAACAGAATATTACTTATAATTTCATTATATGAAGTGAAGAAGTAATATATCAAACACATTAAAACCAGACATCGACAATACACAGCACAGGACAAAACAAGTACTGGTTAACTAGTTAACCAGTTAACCAGTAACCACTTAACTCACTCACGAACACTCATCGCCATTAACTAGTCCGCTGAGGCGACTTCTTCATGAGGCATGCATGGAAAGACGAAGGGTGAAAAGACAAGAAGGAAACACACACAAGAAGAAGAAAAAAACAGCATTCTCATAAACGGACCACATAACATAGGACATGAACGTGCAGAACAACACATATAAAATGTTGAAATCATAAGGCAGAAATAGCATGCAAACACAATGCGAGGTTGGCGCTGCATGCATAATCCGGTGCATGTGAAACGGAGCATAATTCTGGACGATTCCGTGACGGGGGAGATGGCCGTACAGGGTGAATCGACCCAGACTAGCGCCTGTCTGACTGAAGCTAGAGCTAGCCACGAAACACGTCTGATGAGGCCCTGGCGTTATCACTGAGAGTTTTGCTCAATCCAGTTGAGTCACATGCAGTCTAGGTCACAGAAAACTGTTCGGGACATCTCATCTTTCAAAGCAGATCATTATAAAGAAGCCATTTTCTGGATAAAATCTCTGTCTTTCTCTTTCATGGTTTTCCACTAGACGATAGAGTCAGTTTCTGTTTTAATGTGAAGCGTAGTCCGATTTTAGAAGCTGAAGTTGTAGAGCCATATGATTAGATTTACTAACCCATTTGGTAAAAAAGGCTGAGGACCATCATTTAATATTCAAGAGAATATTGTGGTTTGATCATTAAAGCTTGTTAAACGTTTATTGAGCTTGGATGCAGCTCATGAGGGCTTGGTGAATAGTGATACATGTTGACTTATTTTAGCGGCCTATACAGGATCAGAAATGTCATAAATGGATTAATCATCTATTTCATTTACGTAAATACATATGCATGTTCATGACTATACACACCAACGCACAGTTTCAATCCAGTTCTAGGTTTTTGTCCTACGGCTCCGGACTTTTTCACATCTGAGAGTTTAAGTATTTTTCTAGCCTACTTAATATATATCTGAGTAGCGATACGTTCTTGTTGTTGTTTTGCAGTAGGCACTATCACACAGTTGGAAAGCAAAACTGCAAATGAAACTCCACAGTGTGAGCTAATAATAATAACTGGGTCAGTTCTATGGATGATTTAGGGGATGTGTTTAGTTGTGTGCGTGGACCAAGGGAGAGCGTGCGATTGGCCGGGACTTACTTTCGTCAGGATTGGGCGCTGCCAAGATGGCGCTGTGCTGCTTCTTAACCTGTTCCACATCCTCTGACAGCTTTTCTATACAGCCCCGGATCTCTTCCACCTGCGCAGGAAACATCAGCGTGTTAGCTTGCCGGCTGTGTGTGTGTGTGTGTGTGTGTGTGTGTGTGTGTGTGTGTGTGTGTGTGTGTGTGTACTGTATGTTCCATATCCTTGAGGGTTTAAGTTGGTTTGAGGGGCAGTTCTATGGGTGTATGTGAAGCCCTCTGTGACATGGCTTGCGAAACAGGCTACACAAATACATTTGATTTGATCCACGTTTCAACTGATTGACATAAACTGGGGAAGCCAGAGCCGAGAACAAGCGTTTCCTGTTTCCTCCTCATAATTGGACATTAGAAGCTTTTTTCTCATCTCGACCTGCGCTCTCCTCACCGGCACAGTACAGGTTCTGTGTTGTGTGGGGGAACCAAGGACTACGGACCCTGCGACGGGCCAGGGAGTCAGATGCTGAGTCATTGGCTGGCAGGAGGAGCGAGTGGATTGGCTGTGTGGGCTGACTGACAGAGCACCCTGGGATCTCAGCCCTCAGGCCAGCGCTGTGTCTGCTGTCGACTGCTCATGGTCATGACCTCCAGAGCTGCGTTCTCCTGGTTGTACACCAGAACCTGGGATGGTCCTGGTTGTGTTGGGCAAACGTGGACATTTTGGCATCATTCTGTACGGTCCTGTGATGGAGGAAAGTGTCTTGCAGGGTGTATCTGTGCATCTGTGAACCTCTTTATCTTGCCTACAGAATTTCCCCACCTAGGGATGAATAAAAAGAGTTTTCTAATCGAATGTTTCCTTATCTCTGGTTCCATGTGTGCTGTATTTTGGATGTGGGGACATTTCAGGGAAAATACTGTGTTGGAGTATTTTAGCTGGCAACTATGCTTTTGCGTTATTTGCAGACAACAGCAGATATTCTCTCTGCTGCTGCGCTCTGAATCCCAGATGGCTGTCTGTGGCAGGAGGAGTCCTCCCACAGTCCTTCATCCCCTCTCCTATCCAGGGTCCAGAAGCCACATCCTGATACAGACATGGGGAAGAAAAAAGACCGCTCCACAGTGTGACTGTAGCTGTGTGAATACTTCTGCATAAGCCAGGGCGGTTTCCTGTGACTATTACAATTAAAACCTAAACCAAGCTGTGCCCAAGTTCATTTAATCCACCTTCCGGATTCCTGCTAGGCTTGGTTTGAAAAAAAAAAAAAAGATTTCCTCCTGTCTTGACACAAGTTGAGCAAGTTGAGTTGAGGCCAGCTCTGAAGGTGGAGAAGAGTACAGCTAAGCCTGGTTTAATGACTACACTACCCAGCAGCCTTGCAGACAGGTGTTTAGAATTACCACCCTCCAGGGTCTTAAAACCTGCTGATTCACTGTCCTGCCTCGTGCTCGTGCTGTGATTGGCCAGAGAGAGAGGGCTCACTTGGTTTCTCATCTGCAACGGTAGATTGAAAGGCAATTCATCACCAATATTGAGGACAGTTAGTCTGTTCATCGCTGCACTGACAACCAATAGAGTCTAATCGAGTCCATAAAAAGCTATTACATAAGTCGTCTACACTAAAACTCTCCTTCAACAGCAAAGATTAAAGAAGTATAGTCGATGACGTGGCTCATTGTGTGAAATAGGTTCTTTGGGGAGAGCAGCAGTTTGTAGGAGCAGTTGGCATGAGACACGGTGAGTGTTGCAAGGTGGTCGGAGGCAGCTGGAGGTCAACATGAACAGTATGCATCTCCACAGTCTACAGCAGTATGCATCTCCACAGTCTACAGCAGTATGCATCTCCACAGTCTACAGCAGTATGCATCTCCACAGTCTACAGCAGTATGCATCTCCACAGTCTACAGCAGTATGCATCTCCACAGTCTACAGCAGTATGCATCTCCACAGTCTACAGCAGTATGCATCTCCACAGTCTACAGCAGTATGCATCTCCACAGTCTACAGCAGTATGCATCTCCACAGTCTACAGCAGTATGCATCTCCACAGTCTACAGCCTCCACTGCCGACAGCATGGAGGCACTGCAGTCTCACGGCATTAGGGAGAGAAAGGTCAACGTCTCTGGTGTGCCGGACAGAAACACGAGAAACCTAGGGGAAGGACTCGGCCGCTGTTACGACCCCCCAACACACACACACGCTGTGTGTTTCTCTCTCTCTCTCTCTCTCTCTCTCTCTCTCTCTCTCTCTCTCTCTCTCTCTCTCTCTCTCTCTCTCTCTCTCTCTCTCTCTCTCTCTCTCTCTCTCTCTCTCTCTCTCTCTCTCTCTCTCTCTCTCTCTCTCTCTCTCTCTCTCTCTCTCTCTCTCTCTCTCTCTCTCTCTCTCTCTCTCTCTCACACACACACACACACTCTCTCTTTCTCTGTCTATCTCACACACACACACACACACTCTCTCTCTCTTTTTCTCTCTCTCTTTATCTCTTTTGCATCACACATACACACACACATTCTCTCCTTAACATGCCCGCTACTGGTTCACCAATTAGTATGCAAATCACTACAATTTCCCCTGTTAGAACACACCAAACAGGGTTCTGCTCTATTTGCATGCATGGCTCCTCCCCTTTGCCTCATAGCACATGTCCTTGGTACATGCGCACGAGTACTAGGGCAGTTACAGTGACATCCTCTGGTTCAATCCTCCCAAACCGCTCCAGAAATACTCGTCTGTGATGCTAATACGCTGACACACAGTGGAACCCAGTCAGATGCTAGCTGGAAGCTTCCACACACTGTGTCTCCTGAAGGTCATCTGAAATGTAACACTGCATTTGTAATAATTTGCCAATAAACCGGTTGATTTAATGGAAAGCGTGTTTCCTGTGTGGTAAGTTGTTCTTAAGCCTGTGCAGCATCCTGTAATAACTGTTGTAAACAGGGAACGAAGGCCGAGCGTTAAAATGCTTAACGCTCGTTAAATGCAGCTCATATCCTCAAGCTGTACGTCATCAGCAGCTCTTAGTTTACTGTTATGAAAGTCGCTGCTGTTCCCAGACGTGGTCTCACTCACCTGCTCAAAGAACTCATCCATGAAGTGATCTCGGTCCACCTGGACCACCTCCTCATCGTCATCGCTGTCCTTGGCCTGGAGCGGGGGGGGGAAAGAGGGGGACAGGGTTAAACTCTGCCCACACATCACCCTGGTTACGGTTGAACTGTGTGTACATGCTCTCTGAACATGGCGTCCTGTGTACACTCCAGATAGTGGCAGACATGGTGTTTAAGTTAGAGGGGGTGTAGAACAGAATGGTTGTTGTGTATCATACTCGTGTGGAGAAAGAGGGGGGGTAGATTGAGTTTGGATCGGACCATGGGGGGCTGGGACTGTTGGTGGTCACACTGGGTGATGGATTGGGAGTGACCCAGGAGAAAACGTCTGGTTGATCCCAACGTCACACACACACCGGGCCCTCGACGACATGGAATGACGCTCGCTCCATCACTGACCAGAGGAAGGTCAGGAGAGAGAGAGAGAGAGAGAGAGAGAGAGAGAGAGAGAGAGAGAGAGAGAGAGAGAGAGAGAGGGAGAGAAAGGGAGAGTGAGAGAGAGTAAAAAAGGGGGAGAGAGAGAAAAAGAGAGAGAGACAGCAAGTAATAAAGAGAGAGAGAGTAAAAGAGGGAGATAAATGGTAGTGGAAAGGAAGGGCACTGGTCTGAGGTAGACCAGGGGCTTCCAGGGCCTTGCAGCCATGTCTGGTCTGAGGTAGACCAGGGGCTTCCAGGGCCTTGCAGCCATGTCTGGTCTGAGGTAGACCAGGGGCTTCCAGGGCCTTGCAGCCATGTCTGGTCTGAGGTAGACCAGGGGCTTCCAGGGCCTTGCAGCCATGTCTGGTCTGAGGTAGACCAGGGGCTTCCAGGGCCTTGCAGCCATGTCTGGTCTGAGGTAGACCAGGGGCTTCCAGGGCCTTGCAGCCATGTCTGGTCTGAGGTAGACCAGGGGCTTCCAGGGCCTTGCAGCCATGTCTGGTCTGAGGTAGACCAGGGGCTTCCAGGGCCTTGCAGCCATGTCTGGTCTGAGGTAGACCAGGGAGCTGACCATGACACAACACAAGAATTTTACGCAAGTATCATAAACAATCGCCAAAGCGTCCAACTGCGAGGTCGTACAAAGGTCCGAAACAGCCATTTCATTATTCCTCCGCGCAAACAAGACCGTGGAAGAGCAGAAATTGAGCTGTCATCTGTTGGCAAACAGAGGAATTTATAAAATGGCAGCCACACTGGGGGACTGTAGCTCGTATGTTTGGTCGTCGTTACCGTGTCTGCTGGCCAGACGGGAGGAGAGCCGAGTCCTCCCAGCATCCTGCCGGCGACAGCCAGGGAGGGAGGGGGGGAGGGAGGGAGGGGGGGGAGGGAGGGAGGGGGGGGGGCGAGGCGCTGAGGGAGGGGGGGGGGAGCGGGGAGGGGAGGAGCTCAGCCTGCAGACTCAGGCACCGCTGGGTGTGGGACTGGAGTGCTGCAGTCCTGATGGTAATGGACAGTTAACCCTTCAGATGCTGGTGAGCCTCTCTTCACCCGGCCTCCAGGCCTCCACCGCCCCTACCCCTGTTCCTACCGACCCTGCAGCAAGACATCAGCTCCACCCCCCGGCCTCCAGGCCGCAGACTGTGACCCTGGCCTCCCCTGTCATCCTCTGCCCCCAAGACACACTCAAGTCAGCCAGTCTGCCGTGAGAGAAGCGGCCCCAGTCAGACCTCAGAGGAAGCTTACGCATTCACACGCGCATTTACGATGACGTCCGACGCACCGGTCACACGACAAAAGACAGGGTTTTGGTCAAAAGCCAAAGAGTTTGTGCATGAGGTTGTGAAATGGAATCATCTCAAAGGAGTATTATCCTGGAAAGATCAGCTTTAGCCACTTAAGAGAAATCCCTCTTGCGCACAAATGAGAATCTTTGAACGCCCCCTCACACCGAAAATAAAACGGCCGCTCCATGTGCAACAAGCCTTGCACATGGACTCTGTGGGCACAAAAACAAACCTCTGTTCCATATGTGCAGTGTGACAGAGCCAGGATCGCCTTAAGAGGGGGAGCGGTCTCGCATAGTCACGCCAACATCCAAGCGAGAGAACCGTACGATGTTCAATCAGAATCAACAAGCGGTGGCGCTGCCACAGGAAGCGTGCCCCTCCGTCAGACGAGCCTGTGTTGGTTCACACCGCGCTGGGTTCCCATCAGGGGCCACGGTTTTGGAACAGCCTCTCATCTGCATGTGTGGGACTGAGAATGCGGCTCTCAGTCTGAGGCCTGTGCTGGACCGGGACGTGTTACACCAGTGGTTCCTAACCCCGGTCCTCAGGCCCCCTGTCCTGCATGTTCAAGATGTTTCCCTGCTCCAACACACCTGGTTCAAATGAATGGGTTGTTATCCAGCTCTGCAGAAGCCTGCTTATGACCGTTCATTTGAATCAGGTGTGTTGGAGCAGGGAAACATCTAAAACATGCAGGACAGGGGAGCCCCGAGGACCAGGGTTGGGAACCACTGTGTTAGACAGCCTTCAGGATGCTCTAGGGCAGCCTTTCTCAACCCTGGTCCTCGGGACTCCCTGCCCTGCATGTTTGAGATTATTCCCAATTCCAGCACACCTGCTTGAAATGACGCCTGATTAAAAGAAATGTAAACTCAGCAGAAGCCTGGTAACGACCCGTTCATTTGAACCAGGTGTGTTGGAGCAGGGAAACATCTAGAAACATGCAGGACAGGGGGTACCTAAGGACCAGGTTTGAGAAAGGCTGCACGTAGACTTAGATCACTACGGTTTGTGTCTCCGTATATGTGGTTTAGGTCGGTGTCTACTTAACGTTTATGGATGACTTCTAATTAATGTAAAAAAATGACAAAAGAAACATGAGGACTGTGATTCTGTGATCTAAAAGTAGCGGGGGAAACAGCTGAAAGTTCTGGAAACTTTCACAACGTCACACAGAACGTCCTCCTCTTTAACAGTTCTCGGTTCCATCCGTGTATTCCCGACGGTGCTGATGATAATCAGATCTCTTCCTCCCCTGAGGTAAAATATTCTGTCCATTTCCTCTGCATTATTCAACAGCTAAAAGCAGATCTAGCTGCGTTCTGCACACCAACACCGCGGTTGCTGCCACACAGAACTGAAGGAGCCCCAGGTTCTACCAGGAATCATTATAGGCGATTTATTACAGTTCAAATCCTCGAATTTAACCGATAGGCTAATTCTGGATTAACTCTGCCATTTCTTGTTAACCTGCCACAAGGATACACACCCACACAAGCAAGCACTGGTGTAGCACTGGAAATGTATTGGAGATGAAAAATAAGCCTACATGTGGACTAAAAATGCTACAGATGGAATACATTTTCAAAAAGGACTCCAAGGGGAAAAAATCATTGAGATTCAAATGAGGCAATCGTCCAGAATATGATTCTGAAAATATTTTACATTATCAGACCAATATCTCATGTTTCACTATTCGTGATATCTACTATTGTTCCGAGTCCTTCCACCACCTCGTATCATGCGAGTATCTTAGCTACATGCTAGAGAATTAATATTTCCATAAATAGCTTGGCTTAAGCAGATACATATGTTTACGAGCAATCACCTCACACCAGTCCCAGATTGTGTGTGTGTATGCAAGTGTGTTTGTACGTGTGCATATGTGTTTGTGTGTGTTTAGCTCACATAACAACAGAGAGGTACACATACAAGCATCCATGTAAACATTCAGCCTGTAGCTTAGTGATTCTGTGAATATCAACTGCTCTAGTTTCCGTTTTCTAAAACGGTTTAATTCAACTAAGAACTAATGTGATTTCATCACCATATTATCACCATATGATTAACACTTTACAGTGCTATTTTTGTTTGGTTTTTACAGTGCAACCAAAGTGTATTCACACTGTATATGAAGGTCTCACCTGTTAAAAGAGGTCTCACCTGTTAATAAAGCACATTATGAGTAATGTCAGTGAACACAATCTGCTGTTGAACAGGGATGAATCTGTCTGCTGAGTGACAGAGAACACGGGCCATTCAGCGCCTGGCAGCATTTCCCTGGTCACAGTCAGGTTCCGTACAACAGTAGAGAGGCTATATTTGTCTGTTTCCTCACCCCACCCAGACTCAGCAGTAACCCTCTGACATCCTCCACCCCTCTCCACCCCCACCACACACACACACACACACACATACACAGTCACACACACACACACACCCACACATACACAGTCACACACACACACACACACACACACACACACACACACACACATACACAGTCACACACACACACACACACACCCACACACAAAAAGTCACACACACACACACACACACACACACACACAGGGCCCATGGCAGCATCTCCACCCTCAGCTTGCCAACATGCTCAGTTCCGTGCCCGCTCACAGCTCCATCCTCCTGAGCGGTGCGGGATGACTGGGCCAGGAGGCCGCAGTCCAGTAACCAACGGTAACTGGGAGAACGGTGCAATAGGAGTATAGCGGTGCCTGTTATGGGGTGTGGCTGAGCTGGGCACCGAGGGGGAGGGGTGTGGGGGGGGTGGTGACGTAAGAGGATGAGGTGACTGGACGTCCCAGATAAGGTCTAGATGAGGTCTGACAGAAGGCTTCGCTGCAGTCACATCTGCAACTATACCCTCGCTGGAGACATTTACACTGCTCACGGAAATGGTAAAAAATATTTGGAAATACATGGGCATCAGGATTGAAATAACTGGAATTAGTTCAAACACTGAGCAGAGACCAAATACCATAAAATGCATGATGAGTGATTGTCAGATCACCCTGAATTAGCGTGAAATCCACCTGTGTGCGTTTGAATTTGAAGGCCCAGTCAGTCATCGTACGACAGCGCTGGGCTGACTGCAGAACAGCCCGGCTGGGAGTCTGGGACTAGGCGGTCTCGTGAGGGAACCATTTTACCGTGTTCCCAGAAGAACCCTGCTGGGGCTCCGAGCCCTTTCCTCCACCTGGCCAGAACAACACACCGCATCCTGGACGGTAACACAATCCTGCCCAGCATTCTCAAAGTTACCCCCTCGCAGCTGAAAACTGTAGTAAACAAAGTCTACACAAACAACTCGACATAAAAACAAGGATCTGTGAGTCCTGTGGCGGCAGCAGGTTGGGTGAAGCAGGGATGCTGTGGTACAGGGTGTTGACTGGGTGAAGCAGGGATGCTGTGCTACAGGGTGTTGACTGGGTGAAGCAGGGATGCTGTGGTACAGGGTGTTGACTGGGTGAAGCAGGGATGCTGTGGTACAGGGTGTTGACTGGGTGAAGCAGGGATGCTGTGGTACAGGGTGTTGACTGGGTGAAGCAGGGATGCTGTGGTACAGGGTGTTGACTGGGTGAAGCAGGGATGCTGTGGTACAGGGTGTTGACTGGGTGACCCAGATGGGGAGCGGTGTGTGTGCCACTCACCCCTGCGCAGTCAGAAGCCGCCCGGCCTCATGCATGCCAGAGCAGCACAGTGGAAGCTCCAGCCTTCAGAGCTGGGCAGAGTTTTGTGAGTGGAACACGCTTCCGTCATGGTATATTTATAAAGATTCTCGCCAAGAATCCAGCCTGCGGTCTAATCTGCAATCTGCATGTCACAATTTAGTTGCTGAGATACTATATATACAGTCAGGTGCAGGTAAACACTACAACGACAGTAGAGTGTGTGTTTGTGTGTGTGTATTTCACCTTACTGTAACTGCGTGTGTTGGAATTTATGGCCATCATATAAATTAGTAACACCACAAGCATGTCAGAATACTGACACCCAAGATGAACAACAGAACGTTTAGAACAGAATGATTTAATCCTAGACAGTAATTGTCTTAACCTAAGTTTTCTTTATTCGAGTGCGGTATAAAAAAAACAACCGATTCCGAGCTTCTGTAAATTAAAAAAACGGCTGAGTCTAGCTTCTCTCTAGCTGTTTATCTACCGTGTTGACAACGTAACCAGCTGCTTTGGAGGATTTGAGAGCCGACTCCGTCTCATATTGTCTGACTGGAGGAGCAGGGAGGTGTGAGGGTGCAGTAGCAGAGGGCTGGACCAACCAAAGGACATGACATTGGCTCTGCAGTAAATATGTCCACGTAAAATACAACACGAATTATCCCTCTCGGCACTCTGTGTGAATGTATGTGGCGGTGTGTGTGTGTGTGTGTGTGTGTGGATGTTGAGAGAGAGAGAGAGAGAGAGAGAGGATGGAGTGGGGGTGTATGTAAAAAGAAGACATAAAAATGCACACTGTGAGTACAAATACTGTACACAGTTAACCAACATAATTCATAAACCCACACCTTGCATGGAAGCCCATCCTGCCTCCTTCACGCCAAGATGACAGTGGACCAACCCTCAGCTCAAAGGTCTAACCTTCCTTATGAGCGGGAAGACAGGAGTCAGGAGTCAGGTGGCTGAGCGCTGAGGGAATCGGGCTGGTAATCCGAAGGTTGCCAGTTCGATTCCCGGTCATGCCAACTGACGTTGTGTCCTTGGGCAAGGCACTTCACCCTACTTGCCTCGGGGGGAATGTCCCTGTACTTACTGTAAGTCGCTCTGGATAAGAGCGTCTGCTGAATGACTAAATGTAAATGTAAGACCAGGAGCATGCCGTTTCGACACTGTCCACAGTAATCACCCGACACACTCCCGGCTTCCCACAAGCGGTCGAGGACTGCGTCGAAGGCAGGCTATCTCTCTTCGACGGGATTCTACTGCCTTGTATTCTGACGTGTCACGCTTCTATCCTGTCCTACTTTGGGGCAACAGGCTTCTGACGCCCCTGTCAACGGCAGCTCCAGGACCTGTGACGCGACGGGATCGTCCACACACCGGCAGAGCTCGCAGGAGCAGGAGTCTGGGTGTCGTCCTGAGCCGATGACGCTACAGGGGAGCTTCATCCACTGGCTCACTTAACACTCTCTCTTTCTCTCTCTGTGTGTGAGCGAAGCACGCCTGTTAGTGAGAATGAGCACACATATGTGTACACGCGTTGTGTTTGTGTGCATATTAATCTGATTAATTTGACTGACTGCGCTCTGACTGTTTCAACCCTGCAGCAGGGAGAGGGAAGGAGGGGAGAGGATGAGGGAGGGGTCAAGAGAGAGGAGAGGCTGTGGGGGAGGGGACGCAGGAGGAGGAGGAAGAGAGTGTGTGGGGGAGGGGAGTGAGAGAGAGAGGGAGGGAGATGGAGAGAGTGTGTGGGGGAGGGGAGAGCGGTTGTAGCTACCACACAGGATGTAGGTTAAACAGCATCTGTTACCATCTCAAAAAAAAAAAAAAAAAAAAAAAATGTGTTCTAATTTTCATGTGAGGACAGGAATGACGATCCATCTCCTGGGTCATCACTGTACCCACCCCTCCACCCCTCCATCACAACCCCACCTTTCAGCTCCCTGTCAGCCAGAGTTATATAAGGCTGGGTGACCTCAGGTGCGGGGGTGAATACTGATGCCACATGCATCTTGCCCTCCCCATAGTCCATCTGTGTGATTGGACAGGCATTATCCAACCGTCAACTCATCCTGGTAACCTCTAGGGATGGAGGGATGAAGGAATGGAGGGATGGAGAGAGGGATGGAAGAATGGAGGGACGGAGGGATGAAGGAATGGAGGAATGGTGATAGGAGGGATGAATAAATGGAGGGATTGAGGGATGGAGGAGGGATGGAGGGATGGAGGAGATATGGAGGGAAGGAGGGATGGAGGAGAAATGGAGGGAAGGAGGGATGGAGAGAGGGATGGAAGAATGGAGGAAAGGAGGGATGAAGGAATGGAGGAATGGTGGTAGGAGGAATGAATAAATGGAGGGATGGAGGAGAGATGGAGGGAAGGAGGGATGGAGGAGAGATGGAGGGATGGAGGAGAGATGGAGGGAAGGAGTGATGGAGGAGAGATGGAGGGAAGGAGGGATGGAGGAGAGATGGAGGGATGGAGGAGAGATGGATGGAAGGAGGGATGGAAGAGAGATGGGGGAAGGAGGGATGGAGGAGAGATCGAGGGATGGAGGAGAAATGGAGGGAAGGAGGGATGGAGAGAGGGATGGAAGAATGGAGGAGAGGAGTGATGAAGGAATGGAGGAATGGTGGTAGGAGGAATGAATAAATGGAGGGATGGAGGAGAGATGGAGGGAAGGAGGGATGGAGGAGAGATGGAGGGATGGAGGAGAGATGGACGGAAGGAGGGATGGAGGAGAGATGGAGGGAAGGAGGGATGGAGGAGAGATGGAGGGATGGAGGAGAGATGGAGGGAAGGAGGGATGGAGGAGAGATGGAGGGAAGGAGGGATGGAGGAGAGATCGAGGGATGGAGGTGAGATGGAGGGAAGGAGGGATGGCAGAGAGATGGAGGGAAGGAGGGATGGAGGAGAGATGGAGGGATGGAGGAGATATGGAGGGAAGGAGGGATGGCGGAGAGATGGAGGGAAGGAGGGATGGCGGAGAGATGGAGGGATGGAGGAGATATGGAGGGAAGGAGGGATGGCGGAGAGATGGAGGGAAGGAGGGATGGCGGAGAGATGGAGGGATGGAGGAGATATGGAGGGAAGGAGGGATGGCGGAGAGATGGAGGGATGGAGGAGATATGGAGGGAAGGAGGGATGGCGGAGAGATGGAGGGATGGAGGAGATATGGAGGGAAGGAGGGATGGCGGAGAGATGGAGGGATGGAGGAGATATGGAGGGAAGGAGGGATGGCGGAGAGATGGAGGGTTGTCGAGATCTTCACGCAGAGGGACCAGGGAGATCAGGAAGAAACACTTTTCCCAACGAGGGCCCTGCTGCTATCACTTAGCATCTTAGCAGCTTCTCGTGTTCCACAACATGGCCTCCCCACAGGTACCTGGGGAAGAGCACGAGCCGAGCTGAGGTACCGGGAGGAGGCTAGGGCTGGTCTCCATCCACCCCATCCCTGGCTATCCAGGAAGACCTCTCCCGACCGGAAGAAAAACGAGTTTTGTTTGTTTGTTTGTCCGTTTGTCAGTCGGACCGTGTCAGCTTTGTTATTCAGTCTCCATGTTGATGTTTATTTATTTTTATCAACCGACATTGTGATGCTGCATGAGTTTCTTGGGATAAAATGGAGGCGCGCAATAATGGAGGAGGAACGGAGCAGGGATGCTCCGAAAGGAACGCAAGGTTTCCAGACTGACTCAACGTAAACCCAGGGGAGCATCTTAAGTGAAGTAACAAACAAGGTCAGGATGTGAGAGCAGCGGGCTGAACCAGGAATGCAGCAGCCACAGGCTCTGGGACAGACTGGACTACAATTCCCAGATGTGGGACTGCTAAAGACTGGACTACAACTCCATGAACTTGTTCACAACAAGTCTAACAAACCAGAGAGGAGCGTTGACACAGTGGTGATTATTTGCACGGGAAAACATCAAGCATAGAGAAGGAGCTACGTGTGAATTCATTTAATTTAAAAAACTTCTCAAATCAATGCACTCATAGATTGAATAGCACATTAATCAAATTAGTGGAAGTAATATTAGGGGGACAACTTACAAAATGGCAGTTATATCTATATATTCAAATGAATTTATTGAACCAAAATAGATCTGGTCTGATGGCTCTTGTCACAGGTTGTCATCAGCACACATGTGGAGGGATACACAGAAGTGTGGCGCTCAATAATCGCAACATCAAATCCAAACCCTAGTATGGATGTTTTGGCCTGAGTGCAGACCACACATATTGAACATAAACAATTAACTATTTTGTCAAAATAGTGTAAAATAATGTTAAAACTGATTATGTATACATATGCAGTACTGTGGTGAAGTCTTAGGCACCTAAGAATTTTTACATTAATATTGTCTCGAAAAAAAAAAAAATGTCTTCTGTATTCTGTATTCAGCTTTTTCTTTTAATTATTTCGTGAAGCATTTATTTTTATTGTTTTGCCCAAGACTTTTGCCCAGTACTGTATGTCTCTGCCAGGCATTCATCAGGTACGCTTTACAGTGTGACAGGAAATGTGACGAATGTGGGCATGAGACTGTACACCATCGCTCTGACTCAGGTTCCCCAGACCCTGCCAAGACCGCCCCTCCCCCCCCCCCAGCTCTGCCTCCCCGGGGAATCACAGATGAGAAACAGAGACAGGTTGCAGTAGCTGCCAAGGCCTTTTCAAGACATTACAACGTAACCAATTCCCAGAATTCCATGAGTCATTTAATCAATACATAACAGCAAGTGTGAAGTGTGGTTCGACACACACACACACACACACACACTAGTCACACGGTTCTGAAGCACCCAGCTTTTTCTTTTTACAAAAATCCAACTATGCCGGATTCTCTCTGCTGTATCTTATTCATGTCGCTAGAGAATATGTGCTTTTAATGTATGTTTTTTTTTCCCCGGCTTAGAGCAAATTGCCAATTAGGAAGATGAAGCTGTATTGGGCTATTGATTGATCGACCGTTGCTGCCTCACTTGCTGCCTCACTTGCTGCCTCACCAAATTCCCCAGACGATGTACCGTCCTGTCTTATTTCTCCCACAGCTCATGAATGTGGGAGGAAATCTGTGATCAATTACATATTCAACACGAGACAGCCTCAGAAACGTCAATGCATCAATCAGGCCACCAGACAGAGGCTTGGCTCTCTGAACACCAGAGCACGCCACAAGCCCACACGCAGCACTGGGAGTGAGCAGCACCACGTGTAGTGTTTGTTCACATACGAAAGCCAAGCACAAAAGCAAAATGTCAAACTCAGATTGTGAGAGATCAGGGAGTATTTATTAGGAAACAGTGACATGACATCTCAGTGATCTGTGTGTGAAACGACGATGGACTTGATTCGAAGAATTCCTTCAACATTCTAGGGTGACCTTATGTTGTCCGATTGTTGTGAATGTACTGTAGTGTTAATGCACTATGGTTGTAATTTAATATATGAATTGTGTGTACTGTCATCAAGACGCAGGCTTGTTAATATTTCTTACACTGATCCGTTACCTTCCAATCAAATAGCAATTTAATCTTTCATTAACCCGAAAGCCAAAGCAATGACCTCTTTCCCCTCGAACATGAGAACATCCATCTGACCTTCCTGAACTGTCGCAAAGCAACTAGCAATTTTAGAAGATCTGGAATGGAGGTCATGTTCATTGACACCGCAAGAGATAATCTACTCAATATTTAATTGAAAGTCAAATGTTTTACTGACGTATCATCATAAAAGAATGCAATTAATATGAACTGATTTCAGATGAAAACAATTCTCAGCCAGCTCTTTCTTTAATCATGTGTAAAAATGTTTTGAAACTTCAATACTTGAAGGAGTCCTTCCTGATTCCAGAGCACTGCTTCATGAGGTGTAGTGTCCTAATCTTTAATCTCTCTCTCTCTTTCTATTTCTCTTTCGCTTTTTATGTCTCTCTATTTCTCTCTCTCTTTCTATCTCTCTCTCTCCCTCTCTCTCTGTCTCTGTCTCTCCCTCTCTCTCTCCCTCTCTCTCTCATCATCTCTGACTGCCAAACAACGAGGTATCTGGGTGGAGTCAGCCAACTGTAAACTCTAAGTTACTGTACCTCTGATCACGTTCAAATGTTACTTGATCAGTAGGAGGATCACTGGCCAGGGACAACTTTAGCAGTTGCAACCTGACCCTTTTGATTCTTCTCATGTGCCCAGGCCCAAGCCTTGATGTATGCTATATGTTTGGCCACATTTCAGCCTCTATCATTCTGTCAAACTATATAAAGCTCTGAGATCAGAACTCAGTCCATGCAGACTAATCACTTATCAGGTTCATTTAGAGGCTGAAGTTGTTGGCAGAGAAGTAAGCAGACTGAAATGCCTGATCAGCAAGTCAAGAATGTTCCGCAATGACATTTACAG
This sequence comes from Osmerus eperlanus, assembly GCF_963692335.1. Taxonomy (NCBI): domain Eukaryota; kingdom Metazoa; phylum Chordata; class Actinopteri; order Osmeriformes; family Osmeridae; genus Osmerus; species Osmerus eperlanus. The sequence goes on from NC_085019.1 coordinate 23,213,243, forward strand.
TAAAACTGCAAGCTATTCTTTCTAGCAGATACACAGAAGCCAAATGACTAAGTATGAATTATTCGATTACTCATTTTAAAGGATTTAGTTGTCTCAAAAGCTGGGAAAACATCCAAGGACTGTTGTTTCAACTGAGCAAAATCCAAACCCATAAACGTCTGTGTGCTCCACAGAGCTGTCAGTGTGAGGCCCTCACATCATTTCCTGTCAGGTCACAACTCAGTCTGAGACATTTACAGTAAAGAAATAAAAGACTACCAATGAGCTTCCGGACCACCTGAATATGATAGGCTTGGCAGAGTCACTCCAAACCCACAGACATCATTCATATGAGAAACCAGACACATGCAAGTAGCTGAAAATCAGAAAGAAAAATAGCATCTCACAGTCAGTCAGAGTCGTGGGTAACAAATATTAAAAGGACTTCAAAGTCCTTCTGACGTGGGCTGATTCATGGTTAACCTTTATAAAAGATGTCTCACAATCAAATGTCTTCAACATTATAATAGTTGAATGGGACAAAATCCTTAAATGAATGCCAGTGCTACCTGAGTTTAAAAATGTGACTGTTCGTTGAGAAGGTCATTAATAACACCACACTGGCGCCAACAATTCCAATTGCCATTAAAGGGTCTAGCATCCCATTCAAGTCCAGCGAGCTTGAACGAACACGTACACGAACATTAACTCTTTACTGGAGGAAGATTTGTGGGCCAAAAGAACGTGGCTTCTCTGCTGCAGGACTCTCACCCACCCTCCCGTCTGTCTCCTGCCTTCCCTCTGTGTGGAACCACGGCAACACTGCCACCTCATCGTCAAGCTTAATCACTTTGAGATCTTCAGATAAAACCATCACTCGCTGGCTAAAAGCTGCATAGGTTTACGAGGAAGGAATTTCACCAGTATTCCGGTTCACAGTAAGAGTGTGTGTGCTGTTTTCTGTATGTACGTGTGTGTTTTATGCGTGCGTGTGCGGTACCCATGAACAGCTCTGGGTTTTCTATCCAGTGGCGGTGGCTGCCCTTGGCAGCGAATGACCTCACGGAACACAATGTCCCAATGTCCCAGCATCCTCCACTCTCAGGCTCAAACCAGGGGAATGAGCCGTGGAGACAAGGCTGGAGCCAGCCTCTAATAGGGTGAAGTCAGGTAGTGTCACTCCATCTCTAAATCTCCATCTCATGCGCAGTGTAGTTGACTGAAAGCCGTAGATGAAGCAGCCTACTTGCGGAATCAGGAACCTACACGCAGTTTCCTCTGGGTCCTTTTCAAACGTGCTTTGATAGGTTACCCTGAGACGCCGTTTGATCCAGACCCACATGCAAAATCCCGGACCTATCCTTAATCTGCCCCTCTCCCAATGCGCCGCGGCGATAGGACCGAGGCGCCGAACGACGCCGGGCCCTCGGAGCTGCGAGCTCCTCTCCCAGGCTGCGTCTGGTTGGGGGCGGGGCGGAGGGGGGGGGGGCGCGGGGCTCATGCATGTTACATGAGCAGCTGACGGATTCGCTCCGGCTCCTGAGACCATCACAGGGCCAGCACATGCAGATCCTGCCATCAATCACGTGACAGACATCCCTTCTCCTCAGGTGAAGATGTGCAAGGACTGATGAAGCCGGCTAGTGGGGGTGGGGTGGGGTGGGGGGGGGAGTCAGCCTCTTTGAGATGAGATTATTTGAGATGAGATGAGGAGAAGGAATGGTTTTGGTCATCTTGCCCATGAATGATCTTGCATTGTAATGCATGCCGTCGTGGTACACCAGCGGTCCTGTAATCTGCGCTCTCATTCCTCTGGTGGGGATGGATGAGACCAGAAAACCAAACTCCGAAGCATCTGAACTGTAAAATGTGCTGTCTGGGGGGCGTTCTAATGACATTAACACAGAACGTCACGTAGGGGAGAACGGATTTGAGAACATCTGAATGATATGATTCAGATCAAATCTGTTACGGGAGGGTCACAGCCGGCCTGCACGTGACCCCATGTCAAAGACGAATGTTGCGTGGTCCCCGGAGACTCCCTTATCTCAGTTTTAGTCCCAGGCTTTTGAATACAAAGTATTTACTCCCAGAGAAGCACCGGTTTCTTACAAGATATCTCTCAGTGACAGGTCTGGGTCCGGACGAATGACAAAATTGTGGCGCTGACTGGAAACGATGGGCTGTAGTCCCACAACCCAGAGGTCTCTTGTGCTGGTCGTGGAGGGCAGGGAGAGGCCCTTGCCCTTGCAAAGGCTCAAGGAGAACCACAAGCACGAGCCAGGAGGACATATCACCGCACTAACACGGCAGCAGGGTAACCAATTGTCTGCTGTTGTCATTGGTGCTGTGCTGTGGCATGGCTCTGGTGCCTGTGGGCTGAGGGCACGAGGTCAGGCGGGGGTTCAAATTCACTCTGGCCAATTCGTGTCCATTACAATAAATGGGACCCTTCTTAAACGCTGTTTTTATTTGAATTTAATTTTTACAGCAGATTACTGCAGTTATCGACAGTATTGTACTGTAGATTAAATCAGATATCTACGACTTTTCACTGTAGATTACATCAGATATCTATTGTGTTTTTCCAGACTGCTTCACTTATGTAGCTATTAGATATAAAAGAAATGAACTTCAACACGAGATTATAGTTTAGGTTTTGACGGGAGAATTTCAGGATAGGGGGAGTGCAACAGGGTATTTATAACAGAGGAACATTCCAGTAAATTCATACAAAAAAATCTGTCTCAATCAAAAACATTTAGCCATCTCAAACATATTATGAAAGCAATGGGCTTGATCAAGGAACATCACCTAGAAATAACACAAATACTACCCTAGTTAAACGTGTATTAATATAGGTATGGTGGACATGCAAGTGTCCATGAGTCTCCATAGCTGGGCCACTCGTTCAATTCATTTAAATGATTCTGACTGGCAACAGTTAAAAAAGAAGTGAACCCCGCCCATCTTGCACCATCCCAGCCTACTTGATACCGTGACAACAAATATCTAACAGTAAACCTGAATAACTGTTTAGCATAGCAGTGTACACTGTTGTGCACACCCCTGAATTACAGTCAGACAGACACAGCTCTCTCTCTCCATAATAACCCTGCTCAGAGTGATGTTTTACGATGACACACAGATATTACATTTTAGTTGTGCTCTGGAAACCCTCTTAGTGTTTAATGACGTTAATTCACACTCACAATATAAATGTATTCAATCACTTTTTAAATTAATATTGATCTATTTTCTTCAAGGGCAACATCCCGTTAAATATATAGGGGCCAGGAAGGAAGAACAAATGTGTGCGTGCGCCTGCGCGCGCGTGCAAGCGTGTAGCCTACCTATGTGTGAATGACAAGGATCGATACTACTTTTATGAGTAAGGAATTCTGTGGTGGAACCATCACAGTCTGTATCCGAACCTCCCTTTCCCGGAGAAATACATAACGCTGTCGGCTGAGAACAGTTTAATCTCTGGTTGATGGTGTGAGGTGAAATTTCACATGAATTATGTCTCTCCTCAACCGGACCACTCACCCATTCATAATCAGTGAGCTTGGAACGGACATTAAACCCCCCTACCTCGACGGTCTAGCGCCAGCCTTCTATCCTACAGCGAAATAGACGATATAGACCCGGTAAATATAGCCGGCCACTCTTCTGCTCTCTCATACACGTAGGCCTACACATTCGGTAAAACCCGTGCACACACGGGTCTTGTTCGGTTAAGGACGATGTAGCGCCACGTACACGTCACAGTGATGTTGATGATTACATAAAATGCAATTATTACCAAATGATACGGCATCTGTTACCGGAATTAGCAACGTGATTTGCTGTAACCTTTTAATATTATAATAGGTTATTATACACCATAACGTCTACATATAGGACGGTTTATCTATTTCACTTTTGATATTAAATGAGCCAATAGGGAAGGGCAGGGGGAGGGCCGGGTCAAACCCAAACGTTCGCTAATTTGTAAGGAAACAACCTAAAAATACAAACCCTTAACATATCATTCACGCGTCCATTAAGCGATTAGATGTAGGCTATGCTGCGGCCAAGACACGAACGTCATAACCAATAGATGTTCGTGGTCTACCAACATAATCTGCAGTGGGCAGCGAGGCATGAGCACTGCCAGATCAGGGGTATCTGTGTTCGGCATTTCAGTGAAACGGAGCAAAAGCCCATATAGGTGCACCTGCTGACCAAAAACCATCGCGGTGACCGTAGCAGTTGGAATAATTTGCTCACGCTCACAGCAGTGCAGTAGGTATAGCTTATCTCTGCTGCAGCCTGTACGGTGCTTTTGGAAACAATTACACTAAATCACACAGACACACACACACGCGCGCACACACACTATGGTAAGGTGCAGAGCGGCAGTGAGTCCAGGCGTTTCCTTTCGGATAGGCTGCTGTATTGATCTCTAGTCGTTTTAGGCTGGGCAACGCCAAAAACCTATCGGGCCTAACATTGATTGAATTGGCTCGAGAATTGAACACATAGGCTACCTATTTTAATAAACTCAAAAACCTCGGCTAACTCGAATTATTGTGGTGGTCATTGCTGTGCAATAGGTTATCTCGTAACCGTGTTCGTTTTAAATAAGTGTGTGTGGTTCTCCATCACAGGGAATCACCGAGACCGTGTTGCAGATGCTGGCATAGCATGGGTTCTCCAAAACGAACCCGATTGAACCCCGTAGTGTCAGGAAAGGGTTACGATTCAGCCGTCCTTGGTGTGAAATATTCGTTTATAAATCAATTAATGATCTCAAGTAAAACTAGTCGCAGAAATGTCAACTCTTAAAATACGACCCTCTAACATCGCCGTAATCGACTTCTTTAAATTCCCTATAATGCACTTAATCTATCAATCCATGATATGAGAAAATATACATTTGGCGAGGCATTCCTGATGAGAATATTTATTTCGGACATGGGTAGATGCTATTGCTTTCTGTGTGACTATCTTCACAGGCTTTGCATGTTAAGGCCAACTGTCCATCCATATTAGCCAGCACTAAGCATTCATAAGAATATATTGATTAGGATGATTGAGCTAAGAAGGTAACAGGATTTATTTGTTTCCTTGTGAATGCAGTTATCATCCTACAGACTATAACTGCATTGTGACAAAGATTTTTGAGCGAACTCTTTTTCCACCATGGTCATGTTCCATGTAGCCTATCAGAGCACGCTTGGGCACCACTATTAACAGTGAAGGAAACATACATCCGAAATAGGAAAAAGACATCCGAAATCAATACAATAAAAATAGATTAGTATCCTCAGTGAATAAAATTCAATGATGTAGGCTAGGCTAGGCTATGCCTAAGCTAGAAGCTATATTGTCAGGCGCTGACGCCCGATTGCGGTGAGGATTGGGGAGGGAGGAGGAGAGAGGGACCAGTAAAGGAGGAAGGCAGGAATGGAAGAATATAAGCTTACGCTTCGTAGTTCTTGCGTACGGTCCTTCATTGTTTCCCCGCCGTGTTGGCTAAATTATAATCGCCTAGGATGTTCGCCCTCGTTGTCTTCTTATGTCCAAGGTTCCGACCGTTTTATATTTTCTTCTAGTATTCAAACCCGGGGTTTGCGTGTCCCCTGTGAGCTACCTTCTCTCTCTTTTTTCCCCCTTTTTCCTAGTCCCCCTGTAAGGTGCTCGTGCGTCCTCCTCGGCGGTGCAGTGTCGCCCCGCAGCGCGCTCCGGCTCCAGCAGCAGCAAACGAATGCAATACGAGCGCGGTACTGATGCTGCAGAAAAAAACGGATGAAAAAAAGAAGCGATGCGGAGGGATGGAGCCCCGTGCGCACGCGCGGTCTCTCTCGCTCCATCTCCATCATTTTACCTGCTTCCCCTCCCCCTCCGCCCTTTTCCCCTTCGGTGTCTCTCTGCAGCGCGTAATCGCCTGACGCTCCATGCCAACCAGGGAACTGTAGTTTGTTTCAGGTGAATGAAAATCATTCGGTGGAATTTGTTGCCGATGACAGAATATAGATGCCAACTAAAACCAAGTGCTCTTCTCCAAAGAGCGGTTTCCTTGATGGGCGGGTGGTCTAGGCTACCGAGAAGGAGATTAAATAAATGCTGGATGGGTGATTCTACCAAATATCATGTTTTCAACGCTAGCCACACGCTTGCTTCCATACATATGCATGTAGTGTCCTGTCTACGAAATGGCAAACGCCACTGTAGCTAAAGACAATCTGGTGTCGATTTAGTGATCGTAATTAATAAATGTGCCAGATATGTTATTTGCAGATCATGATAAGACTACGGTCATTTAATTTGCGATAATGTTAACGAGATCAAGTTGCTGTATATGCATGTGTGTGGCAAGACCGCTCTATCAACCAACACAGTGAAGAAGTCATATAACTGATGGTTTAGGCCCATGTCACTAATTTGTGTGTTTGGAACCTTTTTAGAATTCACCTTCACTGCCTCGTCAATCCAAATGAGAAGGGGAAAAAAACGGAATTCAGAAACTAATATTGCATTTTCTAAATATAATACAATACTTCCCTTAAATAAACGAGGAAACGTCACAGGCAGCACCGAAAACCAATTTGAACAGAGTGGGACACGTGAACGCTATACTTACTGAAAAGAAAAATAGTTGAAAACCCTTTCACTGAGATCTGAGTCAAAAACTATGTATACACTTTAAATAAATATGCAAAAAACACTCCTAATATTGATACAAATGTCAGGAGAGTTTTGGGTGTGTTACAAAAAACAATGACATTGACTATCCAGTAGAATTACTACTTTGAAACCTTGATTACTCTATATTGATGATAAAGTAGGTCATAAATGTGCAAAGTCGTCTTCAGTTTTCATCCAGAATCCTGCTAGCTTCTACTAAATCACCTCACAATTCAAAATCTGCCACATCCCATCCTAAAAATCCCTATTTAATGTTGATGGTTAACTAGAATTTCTATGCTAATGTTACTATTCATCACATGATTTATGTGAAGGTCACTACAGGTACCTCACGATTATTGTATTAATCATAAAATTACTGTTGCTGTCATGTGGTTTATTATAACATAGAAAGTTACATATCAGGTGAGGAAATGTATTTTCTCTGATTAACATGTGAAATCATGACATTAAGCATAAATACAGAAGGTGAAGAAAAAACAAAAACAAACAAACAACCACAAGAAACTATGGAGAAAAGTTTAAACATGAACCGTTTGTCAGCTGGGACCCAGTGGTGAGATACAAGTGCAAGCATGAGCTAGGATAGTGCTACATAATGCTACGTAATGCACATGAAAAAAATATGTTCAATTAACACAATATCATTCTCAATCTAAACTTCACCAATCAGAAATAGTTGCACGCAAAACGTTTTATTTGTAGCTGCTTTTTTCTTTCTCTGTAGGCAGAGGCCACCCACTCTGTCCGTTGAGAGTTGTGGTCGTATTCTGTGCATGTCTAAGGACATGACCACAGTCCTCACCATCTGCAGAACATCAGCAAAAACCACGTTACCGTTCTTCATCAAGCTGGTGTGAAGCAAAAACAACATCCCCTTCTCTAGCCCGAGTGAGGGTTTCATACTACCAAGCTAACAACGCTTCAAATAAACTACAGGGCCGTTCACCCTGTAATCCCCCGTCCCTGCTGCCCACAGAGCTCCTCTTCACAGGAAGGTGGAGTTGCGGGCAGCAGGGCCCTGCTGGAAGGAGGTCCCCACGTCCCCACCAGGGTCCCCGGCGTCAGGCAGCCCATCCAGGGAACTAGGGGAGGGGGAGTAGTCAATGCACAGAGAGCCCTTCAGGCTGGGCCCGCAGACCACAGACATCGTCACGTACAGAGAGCCGTGTTTCAGCTTGAACATCTTGCTGACGTTCACGCCCTGAGTGGGGATGATCAACGCAGTGCCCAGGTGGTCGTCGTTCCAAACGCTGTCGCGGTCCCACACCTCAAACTTCACAGGTCTGAAGAGGACGGGGGAGAGAAGGTGTCAGGTGGTGTGTGTGAGGTGCGCCCTCCTAAAGCAATCTGCAGTCGGGACAATTTCATTTAGTTACTTTTCAGGTTTTCTAGCCTACTCGCTGTCTTTAAATGCACTTGAACATGTATATGTTTACATATTTCAACCAGAAACCATTTTATTATTTGATCGGAACACTGACAAGCAAATACCAACAAACAATGCTTGTGTCCTAATGTCCAGCTTAACGTCGTTTACAGTCTAGCCATGTTTAAAATGCCACTAGAAACAACACTGTTTTACCAAGAATCTGAACTTAAAACTCACGTTCTGCTCCCCAACTCCACCGTCCCAAAGTGTATCTTGAAATTCCACGCAGGGAAGTCATTGTTCCATATCACTGGAGTGGTGTCTCCTTGATTGCCGTAGAACACCTTCACGTAACCATCCGTTTTGGAAATGTAGTCCCCCCAGAGCCCCGTCGCCCGGACAACCGTCACGTTCATCCTCCCTATGCCCGGCTTGGTGGGGCAGCAGTTGGAGTTCACCCGACTGTGCCCGCTGCACGAACACGCACAGTTTTTGTTCCGCCGGCCCATGCTGCACCCGGACGGACAGGCGGTGGAAATGGCGTTGCGCATGATGTAGTCTCTGATGGCAGTGCGCAGGTTCGACTCCAGGATGGGGTTGTTCCTCACCAGCGTGTGCAGAGAGCTCAGCTGGTAGGAGACCATTCCGGGAAGTGTCTTCAGAGATGCGAGCCACTTCTTGTAGTTGGACTGTTTACCGGGTTGGAACAGGAGGTCCGCAACTTCTCCGTTGCCGCCTTGGACCTCGGTGACGCGGTCGGAGAAAGTCCCCGAGAAGCTCAGGCCTGTCTTGAGCTTCTTGCTCTGGGTTTTGCAGTATTCGGTCGATGCTTTGATTTCGATGCCCTTGATAACGGCGCTGGCCTCGACGCCCAGGCAGTTGCTGACAGAGTGGGTGGAGAGGCCGTTCATGGAGGCCTGGCAGGTGCGCACGGCCGTGGTGGAGTGCACGCGCCCCCCCAGGTCCACCCTGCGGATGTAATGGGTGCCGAAGATGGAGAGGAAGTGGTCGTAAGCTTTGTGGCTCTTCGGTTCGATGGTGGTGGGAAGGTTCTTCAGAGCTTCTTGAAACTCTTTGCCCAGAGGAGGGGTGCTGTGGAGACGAAAGCTACGAGGACAGGAGAGCAAACAGCGACGACTTGAATGTGAGGGTGTATTGTTTTTGGTTCCAAGGGACTTAATACAGAAATGACGTCATAGATTTAAAAAAAAGCATTGGCAAGAACGTAACTGTTTAAGCAATTTGAGACTGATTTAACCAAAATACATTATTCTGGAATCCGACACGAAATACGCAAGTCGAAAAACGTAACCATGTAAATATCTATACATACTGTATTCTTGATGATATCTACTATACATAAATATAAATACTGTACAAAAATCACTCACGTGTAATACTTGCATTTGAACTCGTGGGATGTGAAGGAGTACTTGTCCTTGCGGGAGTGACTCTGGGCGAACGAGGACGACTTGGAGTGTGTTCCTCCAACTGCCACTCCTCCCACCTTTGGAAGTCCCAGACCGACCTTCCAGCTCACACTGGTGGACGTGCTGCTCTCCTTCACGACGGACATGCTCGACTCGAACATCTTGCTGCTCAGGCTGCGACGGCACAGCACCTTGATGCGCCAGTCCACCACCGACAAGGGCAGCTTCTGTGTCTGGTTCATCAGTCTGTTGTGGCACAGCGTGCAGTTGGCATTGTGTCCGCTGCCGTCCATGAAGTTCCTGACGTCCACCACGTAGGCGCCGGACGTCTGCATCTTGACGATGTCGAAGCCCTCGCCCACCAGGTTGTGCCCGGGGACGAACTGAGCCGCATGGCACTCGGTGAAGGTGCCCGTGTGGCAGCCTCTGGACGGAGGGGTGAAGAGGAGGAGGAGGAGGAGCAGAGGAAGGGAAGGCATGGCCGGGCTGGAGAGGAGGGGTGAAACTGAGCATCAGGAGGAGAAACAGATTGTATTGGCTTTTAACCCTTGTGCTGCCTTCGGGTCACATGACCCAAAGGTTCATAACGAACCATCGTTGTGTTTACCCAATTTTATTCAAAAACAAATAAAAATAATTTTCTTTTCATTTTCGCAATGTGGGGGGTCTGAGACAGCCCGACGGTTAAAAGAAAATGCTTCACTTTGTCTTTGTATGCGGTAAAGTTGTCGCAATATGACGGTGGGTCACAATGACTGATGGGTCAGAATGACCCGAAGATAACACAAGGGTTAAGTTGTTTCTTGTATAGGAGGAGAGGGATTTTTGGTTTCGTCCATTTTTGGTGTGTTATAATACGAATAACAATAATATGAAATACAAATGTAATATGTTACCAAAGATTTGCACGGGGAAAGTATTCATAAATGCACTGAAACAATCATGCTGCCAGGTACATGTCTGATCCAGATGACACAGAGAGGGAAGCCGTAGTAACACAGACATACTGCAAACCAACCACAGTGTGCTGTATACATTACTGTATACATTACTAAAAGTCATGCATTCAAATAACTTGGCTTCGGACTTAAAGCAATAACTTGATCACAGCGATATATAGGAAATCTATGATCATGTTTAGTCATTATTTTTACAAATTCATTCTAACTCTAAAACAGGTTGAGTCAGTTGACTCTAGTGCATGTGCAATAAAGTCTGAAGCTTCATAAGTGAACTATAATAATAATAATGTATATTATTATACAATTATATTGATATAATAATTAAATCACACTGACAAAAAAGTTCAGATATAATATTCACATGAAATCCATGTAAAACCAGTTGCACCAATTTACAGATTAAAATGACAGAATATAATAGTATTGAGTTATATTGTATCAGTCAAACTTACCTATTATGTTCAATGGTATGTTGATGTGGGTCAAAAGGAATCATATCAGTGAAGTAAAACCTTCTTTATGTATCTTTATGTACTACGTTTGTCAGAGGGCGGTGGCCAAACTGGTCAAAACCACAGTTCAGCTCAAGCCTTCAAATGACACATGTATATGCACTTTCTGTAGTCACACACCCCATCCTGATGTTCTCTGCTCTCTCATGCTCTAACACACTGTTTCTCACCCTTCCACACACTGGAACAGTACATTCTGACAGTCCGGTGAAACCGGACTGTCCTTAGAACCCACGTCTCCTTCACCTCAGAGTTGTAGTTGGGACAGGCTGGGCTCTAAACGCACAGACCCTCGGTCATTTACACGATGAAACATTCATGCTCGAGACTCTAAAATCTGACAATGTCAAATGATTCATCAACGATGCACATTTCAATTGACCCGTGGACTGTCCACATCAGTAGCTGTCATCTCCACCTTCATGTCCTCCTGTCATGCCTTGACTGCTGTACTGCAGTGGATAAACACTGCAGTAGTTGGGGATCAGATGGCTGAGCGGTTAGGGAGTCGGGCTATTAATCAGAAGGTTGCTGGTTCGATTCCTGGCCGTGCAAAAATGACATTGTGTCCTTGGGCAAGGCACTTCACCCTACTTGCCTCGGGGGAATGTCCCTGTACTTACTGTAAGTCGCTCTGGATAAGAGCGTCTGCTAAATGACTAAATGTAAATGTAGTTATGGCTCAACTGGGTCTGGCTGGTGACTCCGAGTGTATATCACCACACAAATGCTACACGTTTGTTGGAATCTCTCAGCGGATACACAGGTGTTGATGTGTCTCATTTGTCTGTAGCCAGTTAGACTGTTAGAGACAGTTGGTGTCGATACAGCAACACACCCATGCTAAAACTCTGAGCTGAGACATTGAACTCTAAACAGCTTCTTTTGAACAGCACACACTCTCCCCGGAGTCCTTTTTCCCTTTTGATGGATGAAACTTGTTCTCAGTATTGAGAATAAAAACACAAATGCACGAATGAACTCAGCGATTTGTGGTATTGCAAGTTTTCATTGTATCTTAAAGGTAGGCTGTGTATAAGTAATAAAGTGCAGATATTATTGAATGTAGCTCTACTCCTGATTATTTCTGGGAGTATGGACATATGGACAGTATTTCAGGTTTTTTGAGAGCTTCAAATTGAAAGGGACTGAAGATGCCTTCGCCTTGTCAAACCAGTCATACTGACGAATGCGTTCTCTACATGCTGAATGGTCTTTGGGTAGGCCTATTAGTAGTATTTCTGGTTAAAGAGTTTGTAGTATATCTGGTTTCAAAATCAAACATTCTACGTGTGTGTGCTTGTTTGGTGTGTGTGCTTGTGTGTGTGTGGGTGTGTGTGCTTGTGTGTGTGTGGGTGTGTGTGCTTGTGTGTGTGTGGGTGTGTGTGCTTGTGTGTGTGTGGGTGTGTGTGCTTGTGTGTGTGTGGGTGTGTGTGCTTGTGTGTGTGTGGGTGTGTGTGCTTGTGTGTGTGTGTGTGGGTGCTTGTGTACTTTCTCGGCTGTGCTTTTTGTCAAAGGGGAGGATACTAAGAAAATACGACGCTGCAGAAAAGTTGAAAAACCGTCACACCTCAACTTGTGTTGAGGCGGCATCTTATTTAGTCGCCTGCTAAAAGGTTCAGTTCCTTTTCTTTCCAAGGGCAAAGAGAAGCTTCTCGTTTGAGTGTGTCATTCCTCTCGATTCACAATAAGCAGAATCCTCGCTCCATTCTCTGAGTTGTTAGGATAAACAACCGGACAACAAACTGCTTCCCCACTCCCCCTATCGCGGCTGAGCTGGCTTCTAAATGTAAAACAAGAAATGTGCGAAAAGTATTCTTAGATCGTAAACTACACACAACAGTGCTGCAAACAGTAACCACACCTCCTGGGCCTTTGAGTCCGTCTGACCTGGGAACAGAGGCTTGGCAACAACCCCCTCAGACGGAGAGATTTATAGTTCCGTTCAGGTAGCGGCCAAAGCCGCCCACCTCTTTTCCAGAGAGCCTGAGCCATGGCCCGGTGCCCACTGCAGTCCTCTACTGACTCCTCAGCACACTGGAGCACTTTGCTGACAGCCAGACAACAAGGCTGACTACACAACTGTACTACGCAACTACTTAAGCAACACCACACAGCCAGCTAGTGAACACACAACAGGGATATCTGATGTCTAATGTGCACGGCGACTGTACAAATCTACCGAAGGAACAGGTAAATGTTTATTTTTTGTCTTCTCACAAATACCCTTCTGAGATCAGAGATGGAACAGGTGGGAACGGCATATTTGTGACGAAGCAAAAACAGGTTCATCCGTGGCTTTCCCCAACCTACGTCCCAATAACAACTAGTGATCATAAACCTACAATCAGACCTATGTCAAACATGTCCCCTCCCTTATCACCTTGGTGCAGCCCTCTCACGGCCCAGCTGGACCCACAATGCACTGCAACCATTACCGGAGGTGACCAATGGTCTGCTTGTATGTGTGGGCGCGAGGGTGTGTATGTGTGGGTGCGAGGGTGTGTTGCATTGTCCCTTCATGGCTTGCCGACGCGCCTTCTTGGTCACACATTCATTACTCTCACCCTTTGTCCATCGGCCAATCCCCTCCAGTGGTTCATCTGCTGGCCCTGCACCCCCTAGAGGGCAAGGAAGTGAACGACACCCTCGGTCCTCTTGAAAATTGAGTTTTTCACCTTGGGTTGCAGGGTTGAAGGTTAGGACGATAAGGGGTGGGGGTAAATTGAGATTGGGCGAGTCCCTCTCATGTTCGATTAGGGAGAGTCCTCTATCTTCAGATGTTTGGTAATAAAAGGTGAATCTGTCATTAAATTCCGTGAGGCATGAGGAAAGTCTTCGATGGCGCTGATAACCGCGTCTCGGCTCTGGCAAGGTTATGAGATTAACTGATGCCATGGCGATATCAGGGCTGCATTTAGCAGGAGAGTCCAGACAGCCGTGTCCGTCCATCACTGTGACTGCATCCTCTCAGCTAGAGAAGAAGAGAGGGCCTCATTTATCCATGGTTGTAGAATGGAGGACATCTTCTCAAGTATCGATGTGCTCAACATACTCTGTCATCTTTATTCAGGCCCACAGCGTCCAGCAACAGGAACCAACAGAGGAAACTGGGTTTGGACTGTAAACAGACATCGTTAGATTTCAATGTGCAGCAACCTCGGAGATCTATTATTGTGATGTCAGCATAAGAAGCTAATTATAGAGCAGTATATGACATGAACAGTTAAATCAATTCCTTCAGGACTGCGGTATGTTAATGCTGGTGTCGTTGCAGCTTCTGCTGTGAACGAGATAATGAGCTCTATTGTTTGGTCAATAACATCGACTAGTCTCTGTTCTCCCTCTCTACTTGACCTGTTAGCCTTCATAAAAATTGAGAAAACTGCTAAAACTGTATTTGGAGACGGGTTTAAAAATGTGTTTTTCCCAGGTGCTGCATGATTCAGCCTTCAGAGAATTAGCTCGACCTCACAGGAGCCCTTGCAAAGAATAAGTAAGATCACAAAATACTGACTCACAATCTGGTTCACAATATGAATTCCATTATAATGTGCATTTAAAAAGCATTTTTATAATATTTCATTTATTAATAATACTCAATACACAATTAATTAGTACATTTACACAAGATCATTTTCATCGATTAACATTTTTGAGGATGATGATCTGAGAAATTCTAGTGAGGGCAGAGGTGCATAAGGCTGCTCCAGATCAGGGTGAAATGTCATTACTGTCTCTCTCCTAGCTGACTCAGCAGATTTTCTGGACCACAGGATCCAGGCTTGTCATCCTCATCTCAGCCCAGAGACTTATAGATAAACTTACTCAATCATGCATATTCAAAGGTCATACTTTTATTGGCTGATTGAGACCAGAGGTGAAAATCTGATATCAACATCGGGGGGCACAATTAATTTCCTCAAGAGCAGTTCCTGGGGACACACACACCAAAAGTTGTGCTGTAACACAACTTTTGGTGTGTGTCCTAAATTAACTTAACCCTTGTGTTATCTTCGGGTCATTCTGACCCATCAGTCATTGTGACCCACCGTTGTATTGCGACAACTTTACCGCATACAAAAACAAAGTGAAGCTTTTTTTTTTTTTACCGTCGGGCTGTCTCAGACCCCCCACATCGCGAAGGTTAAAAGAAAATGCTTTTTATTTGTTTTTGTATAGGGTAAAGTTGTCGCAACACAACGATGGTTCGTTGTGACCCAAAGGCAGCACAAGGTTTAAACTGAAAAAACGTATTATGTGTCTATAATCAGCACAAGTGTCTTAACTGCATTTTATTAATAAGGAAATTACTTAGTTTATGTTTACAGTGATGTATACATATACAAGATTTCTGCCCATGATTAAGATTAAGTTATGATCAGTGACCTATGCTCTTTTGTAAAGCTCTCTCTTGGAAGTCGCTTTGGATAAAAGCGTCTGCTAAATGCATAAATGTAAATGTAAGACACAGTCAGCTGAGCTCAGATCAGTAGTTACTCAACACCTTCCCAGTTTCAGTATCTCCCAGACCTGAGGAAGGCTGTGCAGACTGTGTGTGTTACAGTGAGTGGGGAGACCAGGGCCACTCACACACTTAGTCTGGCCAACAAAGGCACCAGACTGGGGAGGGAGACAGAGCCTTTACTTTGAGACATCCCTCAGAGTATAGAAGCAAATACGGCCATATGGCTGCTCTGGTCTGTGGACAATGATGGATGATCTGGGTTTGCCCAGCTCTTTACACATCATGAGATACAGCACATGATTCAGCACCTATCTGAAGAAATCTCCACTTGCAATCTTTTGGTAAACATTGCATCAGTACAGTCTGCAAGTCTTAGATCTGTGTCTCAAAATATGCGTTTCGTTTTAAGGTCATAACTGGTCAGTTCTAATTCGCCCTTCACTACACTTCCCATTTTTTATTTCTCCCTTTCTATCTGAACATTCTTTTTGTGTATTGTAGAACTCTGACTGTTTCTTATTGTATGTGTTTTATCTTGTATTTGTCTCTTTTGCTATGTTTTGTAATGTGCTATGGAGCGTTGTTTGTGTGTCCGGAATAAAGAAATAACAATAAATATTAATGTCTGTCTAGTTTTTTTCCGCTGACAAAGTTCCACGGGAGATACCTGCGTATGGCAGGACGACATTTCCCAGAGAAAACGACTCAAAACGCCCTGAAACTTACATCTCCAGAGCGATATCATCGGGTGCGTGGTGACCAATCCCAATGAGCCTTGAATGCACGCTGCATGACATGGCCTCCAAAGTGCTCCAAAATCCCCCTGATGGTCAAAACCGGCATTACAACCAAGGGGGAAATACCCCGACACGAAGTGGGCCTCGACTAAAGCAACAATACTGTGCAACTTCCCGTCTCGTCTCTGCTCTGGTAGCCGGGGTTTGTTTCAGTCGTGGTAACAGAAATGTTCTGTACAGATCGTAGATACAGCTGCGCACTTCTTTTATGCATATAGCCTAACTGTATACACTATATTACATTTAGCACATCACAAACGTGTTTAAGTGAGATCACAAGGACTATTGCTGTGTAGTATAGTGCGCTTTCTGCTTCCTGCATATTCTCAACACGTTCCTCGGTTGAAAGGAGAGTTATTTCTGCATGTCAACTGCTCACCTAACATGCCGTTCTCCTCATCCTGTTACCATTTTACCATGTTACCTATGATGGAAAAATACAACTTGTGTCTTCCACCACACCTCTTTGGACTAAACCTTTTCAACCATTTTAGGTTTGAACGTATCCAAACCCATCCCTGTGCTCTGTGTTTAGCTGCTTTGAGTTGAAAAGTAAACATACCCTAATGAACGGTTTCCACTGGTTCAGAGGTTGAGAATGTGCTGCTCAACATATGGACTGGTATCTGATTCCTGATTAACACTGGTCAATCCTGGACATATGGCCTGCGATTTGTTTTCACAGCCCCCTCTGAGCCAAAAGAGATTAAACATGTTTATTGTCACCAACGTAATAAGTGTAAACTCATGAGGGTTGAGGATTAAGGTGTCTTTAGCTAATTCGATTCGAGATGACCGCTAGGTTACACCTACTCGTGACGTAACCCAGTAACCCATGCAGAAATATCAAATTCTGTTACGTTATTTAATACAGTTTCACTGACACTTTAATAGGGTCAAACTTATTAAAAGTGTTATTTTATGGAGACATACAGAGATACTGTGTGCCTGCTCACATAGGTACTGTTTTAAAACATTTCCATTGCATATGTTGGATGGGTGTTGGTAAACATTCACATAAATAAACACCGACAGGTGTGTAGGTAGAGTTCTGTCGTTTAGACTACACACAGCCACAGATAGGGACTGCATGGGAAAGGTGATAGAGTTTGAGCAGGAGAACTGAACAGATCCAGGGATGGATGAGCAGTCGACTGAAAGTCTGGCAAGGGTCCAGACCCCCTGTTTGGTTGGACAGATGGACGCGCGTGTGTTCAGGAGAAAGGGGAGGGTTAGCTCGAATCCCAAACAGAGTTCCAGAGACTGCAGGTACCACAGTATTATTCCTTGAGGAAGAGCTGGACAAACTGGGGGGGCCAAGCTGGGGGGGGGGGGGGCAGCTGGGGGGGGGGGCAGCTGGGGGGGGTAAGCTGGGGCCAGCTGTACTGTTAGAGGGACCGGTTACATTAAACATTATCGTTGTCATATAGTTTTCCTCACTGCTTTGCAGGCATTAACAGTCCAAAGACCATGTTGATGATTCCGACTACATTTAGGGGGGGCCAAGCTTGTTGTCTCAAGGGCATTGGACCCCCTTCCACCCCCTCCAGAACCACCCCTGTGTATGTTCACCTGGAATCCTTCGGAGGCATATGAGAGCCACCACACATGTGCACCGCCATCAAGCAGAGACATGCCACAGGTGGACACGCCTACCGATGGCTCGCTGCACCTCAACCAGCAGGGGGATGTCGGAGGGGTCTTTCTACAACCATGGACTACCAAGGGAAGATGTTTTCGTTAAAGCAAGATAGATCTGACACAACTACACACCTCTCTGGGGTTGTTCAGCTAACAGGGGAGGGTGACGGCTGAGAGACAACTTACATAACTGATCAACGAGAGCACGTGCCATTCCTTCCTCTTTGTAGAGTAAGTGTTTATTTTGTATAGCAGTACAGTTACATAAGGGTGTGGTTTGTAAACATTTTTGAGGGAAAAAAAAAGACACACTAACCTTTTTATAACATGGCCAGATATTCCACATTCATATTTAAAGACATTGTGTTTTGTCCCACTTCCCCCAACCCAAATTAAAAACAATCTTCTCCCGCTCTGCCTCTCCATCTGTGCATCTTCGCTTCGAGTGGCAACTGCCAAATGAGTCATGATGATAGGAACAGTACCCTGATATAAGCCACTCTCTGATATCTGTGTGGGTTTTCAACAGCAATACCTCATTACAGCAGCCCACAGGGATACCACCAGCCTTACATAAGTGGGTCAGACCCTCCCCTGTGCCAAACGAAAAGTTACAGAATAAGCGCAGGAGACGCAGGGAACAAAACGAGACGTTGTTTTAAGTGTGATCCTCGAGGAGATGAACAATACAGTAGAGGCTCAAGGTATATAAAGAGAATCTGTGTCTTTGTTCTTCCATTTTCCCAGTTTTGAATCACACTGTTCTTAAATTAGCTGTCACTCCAGTCTCGATATTACACATAGGCTCCACACTGTTCAACCCTGTTCACATCTGGTCTTATGCAATAACGCTCAATTCTCACTAGCACACTTGATTTATACGTATCAATTTATTTAAGTGACGGTGCAGTATTATTATTAGTAGTTTATAAGATATTACATAAGTACACAACCTGACCAACTAGTTTGTGACTGGGCTGTACATGCAGAACATACAAAATAATACTTCTATCAAAACATGAAGCTTTGGTCGGCTACAACCCTAGCTATACCGCAGAAAGACAGCACGTTATTTCAAGCCAAACTGCACCTTATAGAATCTGTAGGGTAATAGGTCCACTTCCTCATACGCTTTCAAACATATCCGGCTTATGGAAACTATTTTAGAACGTATCCGTCCATCCAAGATAGAGTTAGTCTTCATGTTCTGGAGAATTTCCACATGCTATGGAAAAATGTGTTTCTAGGTTGAGAGCTTGCATGACTGCAAATTTCCTTCTTCTAAATTCGGATAAAACCGAGGTTCAAATTTTCGGTCCTAAAAAATATAGAAATATTTTTTCCAATCTGACCTTAGACCTAGACGGCGTCAAGTCTCTCAAAGCCAGCTAGTAAAACATTTAGGAGTCACAATGGACCTAGACCTTTCGTTTGAGTACCATATTAAGCAAATTACTAGAACTGCATTTTTCCATCTACGTAATATTGCCAAAATACGAAAATTTCTCTCAAAGGATGATGCCGAAAAACTAATACATGCATTTGTTACGTCCCGATTGGACTATTGCAATGTGTTGTTCTCTGGCCTCCCAATTACCCACCTAAAAAATTTACAGCGGGTGCAAAATGCTGCTGCTAGACTATTGACCAGAACAAGAAAGTTTGATCACATAACATCTACTCTTGTCTCTCTACACTGGCTCCCTATCCAAGCCAGAGCTGACTTCAAAGTTCTACTACTAACCTACAAATCTCTGCATTGATTGGCACCACTGTACCTCTCCGGTCTCCTTGCACCCTATTGCCCCGCAAGGACACTTAGATCTCAAGATGCCGGCTATCTGGTGGTTCCCAAAATTAAGAAAAAAACAGCTGGAGGTAGGGCGTTCTCATATAGAGCGCCTCTTCTCTGGAATAAACTACCCGTCTCAATTAGGGAGTCTGATACTGTTTCGACGTTTAAAATTAGGTTAAAAACGTTATTGTTTAGTCAATTCTACGACTGTTAAAGGTAAGTATGTTACTAGTTGGAGGCAACGGGGGACGGGTTGTTTCCATCCTTATTCTTTAAGTATAACTTATTTTAGAGTTCTCTTCCCCTGGAACAGATTTCATGTTCCAAATGAGGGGGGCTGTCGCTGTCTTGGTGTGTGGGGTTGCATCAAATTCCCCTTTTTTGCTCTGTTAAATTGCTGCACCAGTCCACACTTGACCGGTGGGGATCTCATTCTATTATGACTGTAACTGTTAGCTGCTCCTGGCATTCTCTAATCCCTGCTCTCCTCTCTCTCTGTCCCCCCCCCCCACACACACACACACACACATCCCTTGTGGTGTGGGGGGTTTGAGTTGTCAGCACCTGCCTGGTCGTCGGTCAGCCAACGCTGGACCTGGTCGCGAGTCTCCCGGTCCTGTCCTACATCTATAAAGTTGAATAATGGATTTTGGTGTTTTAAAAACCCATCGACACTGTATGACTATGTTTAGCCTGTGTTCTGCTCCTCTCTCCCACCAACCGTCTCTGGAGGAGGGGATCCCTCTCTGAATTGCTCCTCCCAAGGTTTCTTCCATTTTTTTTCTCCTGTTGAGAGTTTTTTGGGAGTTTTTCCTTGTCTTCCTTGAGGGTTTAAGTTGGTTGAGGGGCAGTTCTATGGGCATATGTGAAGCCCTCTGTGACATGCTTGCGTGTAAAAAGGGCTATACAAATAAATTAGATTTGATTAGTCTCAATCTCCCAACAAAAACAGACTGCTCAAGTTTATATAGGAGAGCTTCGGTGTAGGATCATTCAAATATAAATCGCTTTGGCGAATTAGGAGGACTAATCTGTATTTCACAATAAGTAGGTACACATGTGAATATAAACTTGAGTTTCGTAAATTAGCCTACTCCTTCATTTGTGTGAAAATGGGGTAGCCGTGGGCCTTTCTAGCTGTGACCTATTCGGAAAACCACACCCCTCTGTCCGTTATGTAATTTAAATGTTTAAAAAAAATAAGAGCGCTTGCTTTTAATGTGCAACAAATATCTACAACCTGACTCCTGGAGCGCTCAGAGGCTATATTCAAAGAGAGCGGTATTGTAGCCTACGCCACAGTTCACCTTATTAAGACAGCTCAGCATGCGGCGTATTTTCGGGCCTGTAGAGCTTCTTAAGGCTCTGCAGTCGGTGGCAATCAAACGTAGCCGGCTCAAGCTCGCCAAGTCCCATAACAAAGACAGGGGAGTGCAATGATCTACCATGATCCTAACCCCGCCTTCCGGTTAGATTGTGTTGAGAACGGTTGTTTTTCTTTACCGTACATTATTCAATACGGCGCAAAGATATTTTGGACCGAGAAGGGGGCGTGTCATAGCGTGTTCAAAGCCTGTTTATAGATCCCACAAACAGGTCTGCTTCTACAGTAAAACTCTTGTTTTATGTGTTTGAATTTGCAGTAAAGCAGCAACCAATTTCCATCATGTTAGATCAGAAAAGGCCTGATGTTTATTGAGAAGAAAAAAAAAAATATATCGTTGGATTATGAAAATATTTAATGACCATTATCATAATGTTTCGTTGTAGCCTACATCTATGAATCACAATCAAAAAATTGGATTTCAATACTTTTATCAGATAATCTGAGAGGATTAGACATTTTGTCGCAGTCTTGCTGTTCTTAAATAAACATGAAAACATAAGTTTATACTCCGTGTATCCATATCTCTCAGGATAAACAATCAACGTTGCTCAAACAATGGTCTTTCAATCGGTAAATTACCGTTGCATATTTATTAGGAGAAATAATAACAGTTTTAGCCCCTTTGGGATTGTCTAACATCTGGTCTTGAGCCTTCAGGTCGAGACCTACAGTTTATTTGAAGGAGTCTGCGTTCAATTGGCCTGATCTCACATAACAAGCCTCCGTTT
The DNA here is from genome assembly GCF_963692335.1 of Osmerus eperlanus. Lineage (NCBI taxonomy): Eukaryota > Metazoa > Chordata > Actinopteri > Osmeriformes > Osmeridae > Osmerus > Osmerus eperlanus. The sequence continues at coordinate 23,235,007 of NC_085019.1, forward strand.
AAGAGATTTCCTATGAAAACACGGCCCTCTCCCCTCCTGCAGACTGCTGCTCTATTAACTCCCCCAACAAGCTTTAGCATGCCTCTGTTAACATTGATACCCAAACAAGTGACTGTGTAAGCAAGCTGACATTGCCAGTAAATTATATGTATTATGTCTTGAGTGGATTCACTGTTTTTTTCATTGTTTTAGACTGCGTTTCTATGGTTGCACAACAGGGGCCTGTTGCACAAAACTAGGATAAGGGATTAAGCCAGGATATCTTGGTGATCCTGGCTCAATTGATCCGTAATCCGGTTGCACTAAAGATGGATAGGGGGCAGGAGGATATGTTATGGTATAAATTACCATGGAGATTTATTCTGTGGAGCTAGCCTGCTCCAGACCAGGCTAAATTCCAGGATCTATTTAATCTCATCCCTAATGTCAGTCAGCAGTCACCACAAATGGAAACCAATAGTTATTTCACTGCTCACTATACATTGTTATCACATATAACTAGACCCACTGTCATTATTTAAACGTTTGTGATCATTAATTTCAATGATTTTGGATAAAAAATGATTTTTAGATGATGTTGCTATCATTAGATAATTTACAGTTTCCCATAGACTATAAGGCTATATATAAAATGATAGAATATTAGGGCCACAGAGGGGAAAAAAACACAAGTCATAATATTGTAACCAGTTGTTTTAAAGGAGGACAGTTGTTAAAATGACAGATGTGGGGCATTTCGTGAAATTGTACTTCAGTATGGTTTCATAAACAAAGACATGCTGATGTGCCAGAATATTAAGTATCACATTGTCATAAGTATCAAAACTGTAAAAACAATATGTAGCTTTTCTGCAGAAAGAACCAGCCTCATAAATTTATGACTTTATCCTTTTTCTTCAGTGTGGCCCTAGTACTCTGTCATATAAACAAATACACATTCCATATGAATATAAAAACACAATGTGTAACATTATGTTCCTTTATTGAATAAGGACAAAACAAAGCAGGTAAACCATCAGCTCCTTTCGAAACTGAAGTCACAGTGACTCTACAAGATGGAAAGCACAGAATCCAAGCATATTATACAAAATGATACATACACATTCAAAGGTCTGTATATAACACACCCTGCATGTCTGCACACTAAAATAAATGCAGGACAAATCCATACACATCAACTGAACAGACAAATGAATGGATGCAGTAGCCTCCCTGCAGCCTTGTATTACACACAGTATACCGCACAAACATCATAAGAGGCCAAATTCGTAAAAAAACGAACCCCAAAAAAACCAAATTCCTCTGCCACCGCAGGACATATTTAACCAAAATTGAAAGCACACATACTAACTAAAATAATTCAACACATATTGGTCCCTCAGCAACCGACCACTGTCGTCATCAGGGAAGATTGCCGGATTGTCCCAGTCCATGGCTGGTGGCACTCTGGGGGCCCTCTCCTTCCTCAGGCAGGCCACATTGTGGAGGACAGCACAAGCCACAGTAATATCACATGCCCTAACAGGGCTGACCCTTAATTTGTGAAGGCAGTGAAAGCGTGCCTTCAGGAGGCCAAAGGTCATTTCAACTCTGGCCCTGGTCCTGGCATGGGCATGGTTGTAGGCCTGCTGTGCTTCCTGGGGGTCTGTGAAAGGTGTCAGGAGAAAAGGCTGGCAGCCATACCCCCTGTCTCCCAGCAACACACCAGAGAATTCACCTGTCAACACAAAATCTCATCATTACTACCTCATAAACACAGTGATATTCTTGACACAGCCATGATGGTTATAAATAGGGGTTGTGTGGCTTACCTTGTGATAGGCACTGATAGATTTCAGAGGCCCGAAAGATTCTGGAGTCATGGACTGAGCCAGGCCATTTTGCCACAACATTGCTGATCACACAGTCAGCATTGCAGACCATCTGAAATCATAAGATGAGGAATATTACACCAATCAATGCACATCACTGGCAATGCAGAGTGTTCGTCAATGGACAATATCAAAAAGTTATGTTCACCTGAACATTAATGCTGTGAAAGGATTTCCTATTCACAAAATCGGCCTCATGGGCACCTGAGGGGGCTTTTATCCTTATGTGTGTGCAGTCCACTGCACCAATGACATTGGGGAAACCTGTCACACAAAGTAATGAGTATCCTACTATGTGTTAACAGTTGTCCTGTTATTTGTAGATCCTCTTACCTGCAATCCTATAGAACTCCTCTTTGATGTCACAGAGTCTTCTGTGGCCAGGGAAGGAGATGAAGACATCTGCTAATGCTTTGATAGCCAGACACACACTCCTTATTGTGCGGCAAATTGTGGCCTTGTTCAGCTGTTCTGCATCCCCCACTGAGTACAGGAAGGCTCCACTAGCAAAAAAGCGCAAGGCCACACAAACCATTTGCTCCACACTCAGCGCATGGCTCCGTGCAGTGCGGTGCTTAATCCTGGGACCCAGTAGTCTGCATAGATACCTGATGCCATCTGCAGAAAACCTGTATCTTTCATATAGATGGTCATCAGGGAAGGCCAGTGGGTCCAACCGGTCCCTGAAGACCCTTTCTCGCCTGAAGGCTCTCCTCAGCACAAGTGCTTCTTCATCCACCACATCTCGCACGAATGGGCATGCCATTGTCAGAGCAGAAAGGAACACACAATTTTGGGCCTTCATATAGGCTAGTGGCCACACCTGGTGCTGGGGGGGTGGGCAAAAGAGGGCGATGCCTTATAACGATGACTTGGTTGTACTGATTGCTGGGAAAATAAAAAAAACCTTAGAAAGATGCCACCGTCCTGTGTGCTCACAATAAGAGCTCATATGTCATGGCTCACTTGACTTTACGAGAATATACCTAATTTTTATTTTCAGCTGTGTCATCTTCTTGGAGCTGGGGGAGGAAAGAAAAATAATGATTAATACATTTGTGTTACAGTTAGCATACAGTGTACATTGAAGGCATATCTCACCTCCCTCTCAAGTTTTTTTATTTCAAGGTCCAGTTTCCTAATTGTCCTCTTTTTTATTTCGGACTCCAGTGCAAGATTTTCCATCTTTTTCTTCTTGTACTGAATGTCTATGTCTGCCAGTTCTATTTGGCGCCGGAGGTGGTTGCCATACAACTTTCTGATAGCTTGTGAGCTCTGTGAACACAATACAATTAGCGCAGCTGGAATTTGGCAGGATGTGGTGTCCTTTTATTAATACGCACTATGTTGCCAGGCTGGTTTTCCCACTGTATAGCATCTGGGTCCTGTAAAAGAAATTAGATTTTTTGATTTTGATGAGGACTCCTCACCATTGTAGAGTAAATAGTACTTTCACAGTCCAGAGAGATGGTCTCCTCCTCATCACAGTCCAGAGAGATGGTCTCCTCCTCATCATCGTCTCCATCATGTGCTGTTGCTGCTGCACTGGGGCCTTCACCCTATCACATTTAATCGGATTCATATTGAAGCTAGTAGACAAGACATGCCAGGCCTACAGTATGCCTTTGATGGAGTACTCACTGGATCAGCATCGTCTGGTGCTTGTGCTGGTGGCTCTAACAGGAACACAGTGCTGCCAGACACTGCAAGGCAATAGGTAAACCAAAGTCAGACAGTCCAAATTGATTCAATATGAATGTGGTTGTATCCCATGTAGAGATGGAAGGACATACCTTGAATGAAGCGGGTGGCATCTTGGGAGGAACCTATGCTCGTCTCTTTCCCCCCAGGGATCCCCTCTAAGACGGGCCTGCCTTTATTTAGCTCCAAGGCCATGTCCTCTGCTGGGGTAAGGTCAGCCTTTGGTGACCCACCACCCGTGCCTTGTCTGTGGGTATTCTTTTTCACTGCTAAAACAGTACAGACAATGTGTGAGCAGGCACCTTCTGGGTACAATATATGCTTGTGCTTTGTTAAATATTAGTCAGGGACCATACCATTCTGCAGAATGTTCTTGTATTTGATTTTGACCTGCTGCCATGTCCGTTTTGGCCCGTTCATGTTTAATCTACACACACACACACACACACACATTTAATGGAGTCACACTGCAAAAAATTACTTGGTATTTTTGTCTTGTTTTCAGTAAAAATATCCAAAAATTTATCATAGCTTTATACAGTGTGATGGAGTTACTTTACACAATTTCACTCATATCTGCAGTGCATTTCAATTAAAAATTTAACCGTTTCATAATTACAGTACAACTGCATTTTTGGAGATGTGAATTAAATATTTGAATTGTAATTGTGATGTTTCAGCGGAGCGGTGAGTGTGTAATTGTGCACTACTTACGCATTCAGGCGGTCTGCAATACTTTGCCACGCTTTTTCTCTTTGCTTTATCACTGTGGCGGTGTTGCCTTTCTTCTTAATTATATCTTTTACCTCCTCGTATGCCTCCATGAGGATTTGTGCTTCCGACGGGGAAAAGTACGCGGCTCTAGTTGCCATGGTAAATCAGTTAATCTGTGATCTGTGGCGGGGTCTATTTGAGTGAGCCGTGAGCGCGCACCTATCCAGGATTGGTTTCACCTGGCTTAATGAATCCGTGTCTGCTCATCCTGGCTTGGTCTTTGTGCAACCAATTAAGCCTGGACGCACATGTTTTGGCTTCATTGAGCTCAGCTGAGTCATTTATCCCGGATGTCTTAATTCTACTTTTGTGCAACAGGCCCCAGGAGCTACAGTCATTTTCAGTGAATTCAGTTCAGCCCGAAGTTTGTTCGTCCCCTACACCCCTGTTGTGGGAGGTGTTCAAGTCTCAAGCAAAACTTAATGTTTTCACGTGGGCCTTTATTCTATGGTGCCATTTTTACATAAATTATTATGGAAATGTTAGGTGGATGTAATATTTGAATGTAGATGTTGGTGAATTACAGGGGACTAAGGTGCATTTGCTTGAGCAAATGGTCTAAGTTGTATTGTAATACTACAAGTGGATGCATGTTTGACACCTGGGAGTTTAAGATGGAAAATAAAGACCATATCGATTGGACTGGAGTGTCACTCTTTGATTGTTTTCCAGTTTACAAGTCCAGTTAAAATACCAAATTATAAAATTATGCTATATTCAATTATTTATATTCAAGTATGATACATTTACTGAATTAGGCCTAAGCCTACTGATTGGGCACATTTGCATGTAAACATACAAATCAACGACGTGTCTTCCACTTAATCTTTTCGTGAGCCTGATGGTTCACATGGATTTGTTTGCCTTAAATATCATTCAGCAAAATGGCGTTCATGGACAGGGGCACTGCAAAACGTCTAATTTGCCATGAGATGGGTGAAATACATTTGCGTGTACACAGACGGCAGTACGGTAGCATCCAAGGGGTGTACACATGATGCGTTGATAGAGAAGGTAGTTCTGTGTTTCAATCAGTTGGGTAGGCTTCTGACTTATGTCTGTTGTACAATTTTAAGGGGGTGTGGGGGGAGAATGAAAGAGCTCTTCCAAAAACACGGACGAAATCATGAACGGTGCCGTGTATATTTCGTTTTTCCAAGGCCAGCTCGAATCTGTTCTGGAGCAAGTAGTTCAACTCGCGGTCCAGGAAATAAGCAAGACTGTTGGGGCGAGCTTGAATTCAATGTTAATGGAAACGGCTGTCAAAGAACAAGAAAACCAACGACTCAGGTTAAAGCTGCAAAAACGGGAGTTTGAACGTAAAGGCATCGAAAATGGGTCTCTGTCCAACGGTGGCAAGGCAGACAACGCGGCCATAGACAGAACAAAGCCCGACTCACACACCCCCAGCCTAAGCTTGGAGCGCGGCGTGTCCGCAGACACACGAAGACTTGAGCAAAAAGGACGTGTCGTGGGTAAGGTTACCAGTTCAATGCACAAAACACCTTTGGGGGGAAAAACATTACGTAATTGCGCAGTCCCTAAGTCATTTTGACCAGTTCAGTGGGTGTGCGTGCCTGGGTGTTTGCTAAAAAGGCTAGCAATCGTTCAGCCTTGTGTGCGTATAAATCTGTAAACAAGACAATGCAACAACGCAATCTTAGGAAAGCCATATTTTGGCACAATTGGGAGCTATAATAGCAGATTACAACATAAATGGTAATTCTCTGTGATTTATTAAATTATGGGGCTAACAAACCGTTTGTTATTCTACTGGAGGTTTTGAGCTATTTGTCAACACACGAAAGTATTTCTTCTATATGTAGACGTAAGATGTAAGACTAAATGCGATTCATAGTGGCCTGCTCACACGTTGTTTCATTAGTTATGTTACATGAAAGCCTACAACTTCAGCCACAACACTAAACACCAATCCTTGTATTTGTTTCAACTACACATATTTGGTTGTATTAAATCCATCCTTTTTTGGGCATGCATAAAGACTTGCGATTGAGATGATTCTTCCGCACCAATGTAGCCTACACTTCCATGTTGCAGGCTACAACATATTCTATACAGGGATGCAAACTGTCTGTGGCTGGCAAGGTGGTGACGCTATTGTTGTTTAGCCCTCTCCTCGGCCCTCCCCCAGAATCACGCTGTTGACATGATCGCAAACCATGCCATTCCCCCCAGAATGCCCCAGTTGGCGTTACCATTAGAGACCATGTCAATGGAGTCATATCAGGGATTAACCCCCCCCTCCCTCCCTTACTCGAGTTATACACTAAACACTTCCAGCCTGAGATCTCTGACAAGGGCTTCATTTGCACATTTGGGACAAAACACATTTTTGAGGCCTGAACGGTGAACAGCGGGCTTCTCATGTATGGCTGGGAATCTTTGGGTGGCATTGCGGATGTCAGTTCTCTTTTCTGAGGTGGCACCACCACCTGTTTTGCCCTGCCAAGTGGCAAATCATTTGATTTGTAGATTGTGACACACTCATTTGTTTAGGCCTGTCAAAAATACACCCATTTTTATAACCATTTAGGCTATGGACCTCAACGACAAAACCATAAATTGTAAGTCAAGTGTGCAATGGCATTGTTTCAAATGACCTGAGGGTAGCATCTACCAACTCTAATTATATGCACGCAGAAGGGGGAGAAGCTGAAATCTAGGAGGCAGTTCCACCATTCCATGGTATTACAAGAGTGATTACCTTCAAAACTTTACAGGGTAATAAAATACCGGTGTGATTATAGTGGTTCAGTCAGTCTGAGCGAAACAGTGCCGTATGGACTCAAGCTCAATAAACCAGCCACATATTTACATTACATGAACATGTTATTTGTTTAGGATGTGTTTTGGACACTTATCCAAAGCAACGTACGAGAATGCTTTTAGTAAGTACAGCGTGATCAAGGTCTGGAAGGGTCTAGTTGTTACAGTATTTCAGAAGTTAGTGCTAAGGAGCGTCTGTATTTAAACCAGACACGGCTGGTGATATTCTCATCCCTAATGAACAGTTTTCTGCACATATGCTTGGTCTGGGTGACGCATGATTGCCATGTCTTAAATCTCACAGACGTGTTTGGAAATACACTGGGAAGGATTCGTGGATGTAATGGTTGAGGTTGGAACGATGAGCATAGAGGCAAGGCACTCGCAGTGTGAAAAGAAATGGTTCTCACAGACTGTCTAAAATGGGGTCATCGAGAATGGCTGCTAAATTAGAATGAGGGGATTACTGTTTGAGATGTGTGGCATCACAGCTGGGTCCTCCAAAAGGGTCTCAGTTGTGTGTGTGTGTGTTTTCCGATGCACCTACCAGGTCAGGCTTGCACACAGTTCAGAACATCCGTCTTCAGAACTCGAAATAAACCAAATCCACAATTATCAGAATGTTACGTCATGTGTTAACTTCTCTGTCTAGTGTGTGCGTTGACGTGATTTATGCTGCCAAAAAAACAAACAAAACGGTAATAGTGATTCTTTTGTATTCTCCTTAAGTGTTGATCTAGTTGTTTCCTCTGTGGCCACGGCAAGGCGGGTTCCAACCCGGCTTCCTCGCGGCCCCCTTTGTTTACCATCTCATCCAGATGACTTACCGTCTTTTACAAAACAACGCCATCATCATTCCCTCCCTCCTGTCCGCAGGCCAGCTGAAGTCTGTGATGGAGCAGGTCCTGGACTTTGCCGTGTGCGAGCTGGGCAAGATCGTGGAGGCCAGCTTCGAGGACCTGCTCCTGGAGATCACGGTGAAGGAGCGCGAGCAGCAGGAGCTGGAGGAGCGCCTGCGCTGCAGCCGCCCGGAGAACGGGAAGAGTCGGGCGAGGCGGCGCTGCTCGGAGCCCGACCCCGCCTCTCCCGGCGCCGCCTCGCCCGGGAGCCCGGACGCAGCGCGCGACGAGGCGGGGGACGTCACGGGGGCCAAGATCGCCCGGAAGGAGGACGAGGCGACAAATGGTCTGTGTTTTTGGAACTCTTTGAGTCTGACAAGCAGAGTGCAGAATTTACCTTTTTGTCCACCGGACAAATGTCTAGTGCATGTTAAAATGTCACCAGCCTCTCAATAGATTACCATAGTTCTTTGGGCTGGTGAGTAAAGAATATCTACTAGCCTCTTGCATATTTACCTGCATTTGGCTGGTGGATGCTGCTAATTTTACATTTACATTTAGTCATTTAGCAGACGCTCTTATCCAGAGCGACTTACAGTAAAGTACAGGGACATTCCCCCGAGGCAAGTAGGGTGAAGTGCCTTGCCCACGGACGCAACGTCATTTTGCACGGCCGGGAATCGAACTTGCAACCTTCTGATTACTAGCCCGCTTCCCTAACCGCTCAGCCACTTGACTCACCTGACCAATTTTGCGCCCTGCTGACGAGAGAAGCAGTGCTGTGTGGAGGGGTTGTAGAAAAGGCAGAGTTGTGAGGGTGACAAGGAGGACGAGGAGTGGTTTGTTAAAGGAACAGCTCAAAGGGCCACTGGCTCTCTGAGTTTGTCTTGGAGTCGAACATTTCTTTTTTGAGATGAGTGAATGGAGGTTAAGTCCAAGCCTAAGTTGATTTGGTTTTTAAAAGTCAACTTGCCTTCCAGACGTTTGGTGGAAATAAATAATGTACAGGTGTCGAGATATTGTTGCACGGTTGTTCAGTAATTGAGATATTATTGTAGCGCTGTAATATTCTTTTCGTTGGCCGTGCCTGGTAGTTAAGATGTGGTGACTTTGTGACGTAACCAGGACACAGACCGTTCCTCAACTCTGACCACCATAACACTGTAGAACTACATACTTCTGATACTAGATCTCCTGCTGTACTGTCTACATGCACTGTTTCTATGTTGCGTTGGATACAATTGTCTGCTGATTGAATTAAAGGTAATGTAGGTGTCCATCCATCAGCAGATTATAATGCTTATATTTAAGTCATTTGACAGTAATGGACCTTTTTGTATTCTAGTAGACAGGCATCGGTAATGAAAGTGCCTGACGTCGGACTACTACAGAGGCTTAACCTGTCAAGTCTTAGTTAACAAATAACTCTGGCAGATAGTTGTATCTTACGTCTCTAAGGTTTGTTACTGTAGATGACGTAACTGCATGTGCAGATAAAAAAAAAAAAAAGTATTTCAAAACTGGGTGAAAAACTGATTTACAGTTTCAAGAATATTTTAGGGACAGTTGTTGGGACCACATTCTGTGGTTTCCATTTCTGTGGACGGGTGAAAACACACTGACTGTGCTTGTTTTTAGTTTTTCTTTCTCAACCCCAAGGTTTGTCATAGTTGTATAACTGGTTAGGGAATCTTTTTAGGTTACTATACTATAGGTTAGCTATAAGCAAACATGACTCAACATCCATGTATATTGTCTTTGCCTGTACCTGTAGCAGTGTAAGCCATACTGACCCACATTTTGTCTTGTTGAAACAGTCATATAGATGATGAACAATGATTTCACGCGCCCACATTTCTCGTGAAGCTTTTGAGAAGGTCAGCTGTCTCTTACCGTAATCACAGTATTGTCTGGACTGTAATTGGACTACATCTGCCCTTCCAACAACGACCACACTTCCTCCGCAAATTCTTACACAATATATTGAAGCCTAATAGAAATGTACTACAGATCAGTGTTGGGGGGCACCTCAGTAGTTCTCCAGATAAGCTTTAAGGATTCAAACCCAGCCTCGGCCTGGGTTTGAATCCGACCTTGGCCCTTTGCTGCATGTCTCTCACTCCCCCTACCTTTCCTGTCACACTTCACTTAAAAACGACCCAGAAGAGCGTGAAAAATGACAAAAGAAATCCACTCTCGGAAACTGTCCCTTCACCACAGCCCAGCCCAGTAGAATCACGAGGACCGAGCCGGCTGTACCCTGGGCTGCAACACGTCCGCGAGCCTGTCAGTGACCCGTGTTCCCTCCCCCTGCAGACCCGGAGAAGCCGGCTGTGCTCTCGGTGGCGCAGGACTGGGTGCCCATCCTGGACAAGGTGTTTGGTCAGAAGTGGTGCAGCGACCTCTGGCAGATCAAGGAGCTGGCGTCTCCCGGAAGGGGCTCGGGCTCCAGCGCGCTCCTCCGGGTCGAGGAGCTGCAGCCATCGCCCACCTCCCCTCAGCAGGAGCCCCAGTGGATGCCTCTGGAAGACATGGAGGTTCTCTCCACCACCCCTGAGCCCCCGCCTGCCTGCGCCCCTCCACGCACCCCCTCAGGTAAGATCCCGTCCCCATGTACGCTCTTGTCCCCTTGTACACTCCCCTTCCCGGTCCTGCAGCCCCCCATGTCTCCTCTCCCATCCTCTGCTGTGTCTCCACAGCCGTCCCTGTCCCTGCCCAGAGTCTGAAAGCCACACAATGAGCTGGAGCACAGTCAACTTCTTGTTTGTTTCCCGGACCCTCCGAACCTCCCTTCATTTCTAGGCTAGCCAGCTATTCACCAAGCTAGTTAGTTTACATTTCACGCAGCAGAGTTTCAGCAAATCAATCACATTTTCTGCATGACTGGCTGCAGGCTCGGGCCCATCGCAGGAGGTGCGAGACATTCTCTGTGACGCGCCAGTCCACCCAAACATGTCTGAAAGCGTACTTTCAGCGTACGGACATATCGTATTACACTAGTCTCCCCCAGGATGGATTGGCGCTTGGATGCAAAGCCTGTCTCCCCCCCCCCCTCCCTTCTTGTCTCCCTCCCCTCACTCTGCCCTCTCTCCTGCAGCGGACGACTCTCCTCTCAGGTCCCCGTCGATGCTCCACCGCCTGCTCACCCTCCCCGCCCAGCTCCTGGAGAACGACGAGGACACGGACGCCATGGAGATCCTGCCGGCGCTGGCAGAGACCTCGCCCTGCGCAGCGCTGCGAATCCGTGTCGAGTCACCGAGCCAGAGCTTCCTGTCCCCCCCCACCAGAAGAGAGGAGGAGGAGGGGGAGGAGGAGGAGGGAGGGGAGGAGGAGGAGGGAGGGGAGGAGGAGGAGGAGGAAGACGACGACAAAGGGACAAAGGTGAGGAATTCAAAGGGCAGGAAGTCTCTGGGGTGTAAGGAGTGCGGCAAGAAGTTCGGACGACCGCAACTCCTCAAGGCCCACCAGCAGACGCACTCCATCGCCTCGGCGACGCTACGCTGCTCCGAGTGCGGGAAGAAGTTTTCCCAGGCTTCGCGGCTCCAGGCGCACCTGAAAAGCCACACGGGGAAGAAGACATGAGTGAGCCCAGCGGGGTAGGCGCTCAGGTCTGGCTCTCGGCTCTCATCACACACAGCAGCATATCAGTGGAGGTCGTCACCGCACACAAGCTCACATTAAAGTACTTTTGGATTTGGGAATACAAGGCATTACGTGACCTGTTGTTGATTCTGAAGGTACTTTGATACAAGAAATTCTTTCCAGACACACAAGGATAGTTTAACAGCCTGTTAGTACGTATTATATCTCCTCGTTGTTGGCTCCATTTGGATGCTTTATCAAAAATTCGGATGAATCTGGCTGGAGTTGTCATGGTTTTTTGCGGTGTAGGAAGTGTTTGTTCTGTTGTCGTGGGACTCCTGTCACTTGCTACAAGACATGAAGTGACCTTTTATGAAGTGCTCTTTCAGTTTTCTCGAACTAGACTTTTGTTGTTTTTGTTTCTTGTTTTTTTTTTTACACATTTCGGAATATCAAGTAGATCTTTTTCTGCTGTAATATTTCACATCGAGAGCATTTTGTACTCCAAAAGCCAGGATACCTCTTTTGGCCCGTAGCGTCTAATACAAACACAAACGTGGCGCTGACCAGCGAGAATCTGACCTTTCATTGGCATAGGTGTTGAATGTGAATCACAACTTTGTTTTTTGTTTTTTTCCTTTCGCTGCAGCAGTGACTTAGAGACTTAAAAAGGGATTTTGTGCCTGGGAAGAGATAGACTGTCAGAGCCTGGTCTTTAGTGTTTTCCTCTGAATGTGAAACTGGTGGAACCAGTGATTTCTCTACCTTCATGCAACTCACAATCTTAGTCTTTACTGACAGTATTTACCCCTTTCAACACAAATACCTCATTTTACACAGATTCGCGTATGTTTGGTTCAACAAAGGGATTGTTACCTGGGTAGCCCTTTTGTAAATGTAACACAAATCCACAATATTACAGTGCAATGTTCTCCAGAATCACAGGACTTCCTCCTTCACGATGGACTAGAGGCAAGCTGTGAGCTGAACACACTGGTCACAGCCTCAACAACCAAATAACCCGTCTCCTCAAAGGGACCTTCAGGACTGAGGAGAAGGAGGATGATGAAGGGAAATGGCCTCACTCATGTCCTGACTCGTAGAAAGTCTGAATCATTGTCAGTGTCCTAGTAAGTGGTGCAATACCACCATTGTTTATTCTCTTTGTTTTGTTCTTTTTCCCTTGCCAGCTTGTCTACAGTACATTTAGGGAACATCTTAATGAATGAAAAGCATAATTATTAGTCTGCTCTCCTTATGCGAGCGTTTGCCTGAAACAATATACTCTGTTAATGGGTTGAAGGGAGAGGGGATTCCAGTAAAGGAGGGTGTGTATGTGTTCGAGGGTGTGTGTGTGTGTTGGGGGGGGCTGGGTGTACAGATTTCCAGGATTTTTTACGTGACGCTTTCTGCCTTTCTTTGGATACATGTTCAAAAGGCAATCGGCTCCAAGTCCTGTGCCAGATATCTTGGGTATCATTGTGTCTTCCTATTTTGATTGTGCTTGTCTTTTTGTAGATTATTCTGCAGCTTGTGGCAACACAAAGCATGACCAGCAAGCAATACTGTGTGTGTGAACCTTGAGACTACGCCGTTGCTGCGTACAAGTGGCAATGTCGGTGAGTTACCAGTCTGTTTGGAGATGTTGGTACTTCACACAACGTTCGGTAGAGGAGCACCGCGGATCAGTCCCCCGCGAGTCTACTGGACTTCTAGTGTCTTCCTCAGGGAAGGCTGTTTCTGTGGCTGAGTTTCAGAATGACTTCTACACCTACAACCCCTGCTCTACCAGAGAGGAAATTACAATGCTGTTCCAATCCATCGTTTTAAAGTGCCCTATCGCCACTGGCCGTTGCCTGTTCAGTACACGGTTGGGGTCAAGTCAAACTCAAATTCATTCAGTGCTTCAAAAGTAATGAAAAGTGAAATCCTATATCACATTCTTTTGTAGGCAACGTGAAATGACTTGAACTGACTCCAAATGCAGTGGTTAATGTGAGGCACGGTAGATGCACTTCCTAACAACGTGCTAAGAATTTGAAAGCTGGTGTATAGATCGCGTATGCAGATCATCAGTGTCTACATGGAAGGAATACATGATGGGCTTCGACCTGCCGTCTCGTGTTTCTCTGCTAGCGTGTTTCTCTGCTAGCGTGTTTCTCTGCTAGCGTGTCAGACAGGACAGGCACCCATCCTTTCCTTCACACTGGTATATGAGGACATTGGTCTGATTTAGACCAATCACCAGTTAGGATAGAATTTCCACCCGTGTCATTTCCCTTCTGGCTCGTTGTAGCCGAGCGCATCACATTTCAGTTGACTGTTGTTCGTCTCAGAACTCGTCAACGTAGTGTGGGATTTTATCGGCGCCACTTTCTGTTTGTGCGGGGGTTTCGTTTTTTCCTGAACAGGCAGGAGACTTGAGATGTCCGCAACTGTGATCATTTGAATTCAGGTCAAATCAGCAACGGTTTACATAACGTCGGCACGCATCAAACCATGGTTTGGGACATCTTTGCTTCTAGACTGTAACCATAACAAAAGAACATTGCATGCAATGTATTACAATTTTCATATAATAAACATATGAAAGTATATATATATATATATATATATATATATATATATATATATATATATATATATACTTATATTAAAAAACAATATTGCTCCCTCTAATTTCAGGGTTGTTGGTTCTGCATAGAGAAGTCATAGACTTTGTGGTGAAATCAGATTGGTTTTTTTTTTGTGATTGTATCTGTGGCCAGTGCTGTGCACTTGCTACAGATGTTTAGCTTACTTAGCAAACTGTCCTATTGATCGAACGGACTTAAAGTGCACTTCATTCCTACTAAAAGTAGTGTCTTCAAAAAACATCACCACCGCTCAAATTAACAACTTGTTGCCTGGTGGTAAGAGAAGCCTAAACTGTGCTGAATACCTAGAGAGGGACACCTGCCATATTGGTTTACATCCAGCATCTACGTTCCAATTTACTCTGATGTGAAACGATACATCAGTATTGTCACGTTCCAAATGTCTGAACTTCATTGTATACTGTAAATATCATTTTTTTCCTTTGTATGGCTTTTTGAATCTAGATTGGGGAAAATGGGTCTTTTGGATAATAAATAGTATTGTCCTCCTTGCTCATATTCAGAGACTTTCCCTCCTAACGCTTTAGCATGCACAGTTGAGCACTACTACTTAGATTTAATCCACCTTTTGGAAAGCTAGACGTAGCGATGATGACTAATGTGTGTTTCTCAGGTGTTTCCTCCTCTTGCTTTGACTAATGAATTACCAACCGCTTTTCTGCAAATGCCAAGTCTGAATACATACTGACGTGTTCCTCATGCAATTTATTTGCACTTTCTATTTTAAGTTACTACAGAATTCTATACCTCATCCCACATACCAGACCTCAATTGAAACTGTTGACATTCATCTATGTTTGTAGAGCTTTTTGACAGGTCAAAGCTAAATGCACAACTCCAAAGGTTACCTCCGCCAACAAAAATCTTAGCACCGATGTACTCGATGATCATTCTTCCTCAGTTACAAGGACAGCACCTGGTGTAGGGAATATCCCGGACCACAGACACACTGCTGTGTTTAATGGGACCACAGACACACTGCTGTGTTTAATGGGACCACAGACACAATCTGCTGTGTTTAATGGGACCACAGACACAATCTGCTGTGTTTAATGGGACCACAGACACAATCTGCTGTGTTTAATGGGACCACAGACACAATCTGCTGTGTTTAATGGGACCACAGACACACTGCTGTGTTTAATGGGACCACAGACACAATCTGCTGTGTTTAATGGGACCACAGACACAATCTGCTGTGTTTAATGGGACCACAGACACAATCTGCTGTGTTTAATGGGACCACAGACACAATCTGCTGTGTTTAATGGGACCACAGACACAATCTGCTGTGTTTAATGGGACCACAGACACAATCTGCTGTGTTTAATGGGACCACAGACACAATCTGCTGTGTTTAATGGGACCACAGACACACTGCTGTGTTTAATGGGACCACAGACACAATCTGCTGTGTTTAATGGGACCACAGACACAATCTGCTGTGTTTAATGGGACCACAGACACAATCTGCTGTGTTTAATGGGACCACAGACACAATCTGCTGTGTTTAATGGGACCACAGACACAATCTGCTGTGTTTAATGGGACCACAGACACAATCTGCTGTGTTTAACCCTCGTGCTGCCTTCGGGTCACATGACCCAAAGGTTCATAACGAACCATCGTTGTGTTTACCCAATTTTACCCAATACAAAAACAAATTAAAATAATTTTCTTTTAACCTTTGCAATGTGGGGGGTCTGAGACAGCCTAGCTGTTAAAAGAAAATGCTTCACTTTGTCTTTGTATGCGGTAAATTTGTCGCAATACGACGGTGGGTCACAATGACTGATGGGTCAGAATGACCCGAAGATAACACAAGGGTTAATGGGACCACAGACACACTGCTGTGTTTAATGGGACCACAGACACACTGCTGTGTTTAATGGGACCACAGACACAATCTGCTGTGTTTAATGGGACCACAGACACACTGCTGTGTTTAATGGGACCACAGACACACTGCTGTGTTTAATGGGACCACAGACACAATCTGCTGTGTTTAATGGGACCACAGACACAATCTGCTGTGTTTAATGGGACCACAGACACAATCTGCTGTGTTTAATGGGACCACAGACACACTGCTGTGTTTAATGGGACCACAGACACAATCTGCTGTGTTTAATGGGACCACAGACACAATCTGCTGTGTTTAATGGGACCACAGACACAATCTGCTGTGTTTAATGGGACCACAGACACACTGCTGTGTTTAATGGGACCACAGACACACTGCTGTGTTTAATGGGACCACAGACACAATCTGCTGTGTTTAATGGGACCACAGACACACTGCTGTGTTTAATGGGACCACAGACACACTGCTGTGTTTAATGGGACCACAGACACAATCTGCTGTGTTTAATGGGACCACAGACACAATCTGCTGTGTTTAATGGGACCACAGACACAATCTGCTGTGTTTAATGGGACCACAGACACACTGCTGTGTTTAATGGGACCACAGACACAATCTGCTGTGTTTAATGGGACCACAGACACAATCTGCTGTGTTTAATGGGACCACAGACACAATCTGCTGTGTTTAATGGGACCACAGACACAATCTGCTGTGTTTAATGGGACCATAGACACACACTGCTGTGTTTAATGGGACCATAGACAAAGGGACTTCCTTGTTTGTCTTGAAGAAGGACTGTAGAAATACTAGCAAAAATCTAATTCCATGTATCTCTGAGCCAAAGCGAGTGGCCACTGTCTTCTCTTGTGTTGTGGTCATCCATTTGACCCTGTCATTTTCTCCTTCATTAAAATAGCAGATATTTGGCGGAGGAGAGAAGCAGTTGAACATCGTAAGTAACATTTAGATTGTTGGTGTCTGTTTTGCTTCACACAATGGCTTCATAAACTTGAGCAAGAAAATTTTCATCTGTGTAAATATTGGCTATTTCCTGAAAAGTGGTTGAGATTCATTTAACCCTTGTGTTATCTTCGGGTCATTCTGACCCATCAGTCATTGTGACCCACCGTCGTATTGCGATAGATTTACCGCATACAAAGACAAAGTGAAGCATTTTCTTTTAACAGCTAGGCTGTCTCAGACCCCCCACATTGCAAAGGTTAAAAGAAAATTATTTTAATTTGTTTTTGTATTGGGTAAAATTGGGTAAACACAACGATGGTTCGTTATGAACCTTTGGGTCATGTGACCCGAAGGCAGCACGAGGGTTAAAACAATTCCATTAACTTCACCCATCAATTTAGAGGTGTAAATTTAGAATCCCAAAGACTTGAAATTGACATGCAAAATTTCATGAGGGAATGAAAGGGATATTTAATTTATCTTTTAAGTTGTTGTTTTTTGTCTTTTTAAATTTTAGATGTAGAGCAAGCAATGTTATCCAAAAAACCTTGTCATTCAAATGGAGAATTGTTGTTTGGTCAAGATTTTATTTGTGTTATTCAAGCGCAGAAATATATGTAATTGTTGTAGATTTAGTTATCCCAATTCCATTGTGTTGGATTTTTTAAGATCTACCCTTTGTAATGCCAAATTGTTTTCCCTTTTGGTTTCTGGCATTAAGCAAGCACCTGTTCATTTTTAACCTGATATCACTCTGAATGTCATTCATGCCAAGGTAACTTTGCCAAGATACTATGATTATGTAGGCAATGTGAAAATGTTTTCTACATGTTAGACAATGAAAATGGGTACTTTGTGTAAGTGGAAAAAATACAATAAATGTTAACAACTAAGCAACGCTTTCTTCATTGTGTGTGCGTGCGTCGTGTTTCAGTCCACGCACTACCTACAGTGTGCATCTTAAACTAAACCTTTTATCTGGAGTCATTTGAAGAGGAAGATGTTTACCGGTATGTCTGGTGAACAGAAACAAAGACGGAATGAATCTGCCTCTTCTTAGAACACCTCACATCCAGGCACCTTTCAGTTCTCCACCTCACATCCAGGCACCTTTCAGTTCTCCACCTCACATCCAGGCACCTTTCAGTTCTCCACCTCACATCCAGGCACCTTTCAGTTCTCCACCTCACATCCAGGCACCTTTCAGTTCTCCACCTCACATCCAGGCACCTTTCAGTTCTCCACCTCACATCCAGGCACCTTTCAGTTCTCCACCTCACATCCAGGCACCTTTCAGTTCTCCACCAGGCCTTGTGTATTTGCCCCTTCCTTTGTGTGATCTCTCTTCTAAGAGCAAAACAAACTGCCTCAAAACAGGACTCACCCCAAGTGCTTTTCTTTCTAAGGGTCGGAGACGGGAGATATTCTGAAGGCATCGTACAACTTTCGAGAGCTATGCGGGCTGCTGTACTTTTTATTGGTGTCCTAACGGAAATGGTCATGGCTTGTTACTGTATTTGAGGATATCTGGAAGATGGGTAGATACAGTACAATTTCGACCTAGGGTGATCATGCATACTGTAATTGATAAAATATCAGTATGTTGTGAATGTTGGCAGACTAGCAATTTGTTAGTAGTTTACGACTTGACTTACATTACTGAACTAAGTAACTTTTGTTTTCTTTTTACAGTTTGACATCTTTAATTGCCAATTCAAAGAAGAATTGTGTGGTCTTGCTGTTCCCCGCGGGTTTAGCTTTTCAAAGACTGTGCTGTGATTGTTTCCTTAAGAGCAGCATGTAAACACAATGAATGATGCGATGTTGTACTGCGAGTGCCACAGATGTGATATAAATCTGTGATGCGAGATGAATGCGTGCTGCGCGCGCACCTGACTACGATCCGACGACGGAAGTGCAGAAACATCGAGGAAAGCGAAAAGGGAGTGAAAACGAAGCGGAATTAGTCAATGATTGAGGGAGGAGAGGAAAGGGGGAGTAGGGAAAGAAAGAAGGGAACCGAGGCTCAAGAGGTTGTTCGATTGAGGAGGACGTGGCGGCTCCGGTTGAGTTTGAAGCCAAGCAAAGCAACAGTGGTTGCTGCAAGCTGATGGCTAAAAAACCATCATGAATCGGGGAAACGGCAGGTAGCGTACGTTAGTGCTCGCTATATTTTTTTTCCTATTGGTTTCCTCCTTTCCACATCTCTCACATTCCGTTAAGCCAGCGTTAATGCATGTGCATGGCCCACAATATATCGTAATTTGACACATTGTCTTTGTTGTTTAAAAAAAAAAGGAAACGACCACGTGAGGTACCTACGCTGCAAACTTAAAGTAAGGTTAGAAAAGTAGATGCACAGCTGGCCTGTACCACTTTCTTTCTTTGCCTGAGCTAACGTTAGCAAACTGTCTACCGTAAATGACAGGGAGCTAGCGTGCTAACTAGTTAGCTAGGTGGCTATACGGCTAGCTAGTTGTAGCATGCGAGTAGAATGAGCGATAAACAAGATGGCCACTGGCTAGCCATCTAGCTAGCTAGACATGGCATATTGCCCAGTCTTTGTACATAAGAAAATCGAGAACGCAAATGTTGTCTTATTCGTCGTTTTCGTAACTTCAGAGTTTCGGGGCATCTTTGCCCTTTACGAAACTTACGTCTGGATTCAAGCGCACTAGCTACCTAGATCTTTTTCATGCATAGACATCCTCATTCCAAGACGGTGTTTGGAGAGAGAAAAAAATCACCGCCAGTTTCTTGCAGCCAACTAGAAGTGCAAGATGTGCGTGGCGAATTTGGAAGGCCACCTCGTTATCCAATATGGCTGTAGTGCATCAGTGAATTTATAGCCGTCCTATAGTTTATTTTTCGAAACCTACAACCTGATTGACAATGATATTTGTGATAGAAACACCACAAGGAGTGTTTAGAACTTTTCTCTTTTAGGTTGACGACTGACTGACAGACAAGTTTTTTTGTGTGGCCATTATGCAAACTTTTCCAATGTGTAGGGTACGTAACCAAGGTAATGGTCAGATTGATCAGCGTACAAAAACAGACCCACAATAGCTATAAGGCATTGCCTTTCTTGCATATTGTCCTAGTTAGCATCTGTTGAATGAAAAGATCATGCACCCAGATGTATTTGGGCAGTCGTCTGAAAGTGATGACACAGCTTCTGATGCAAATCCAATCTCCATTTCCATCTTAAAACAATTTCCTGTGCAAATAACCCATTTTCCAGAACATTTTTAATTCAGCAGCAGTCCTTGTCCGAATGTTTTTATTGTCAAACTTGGGCTTAACTGAGTTCTCACCTTGCCCTCTCTCCCACCAGGCATTTTGCAGAGCGGTGTTCCTCCTAACCCAGGAGACAACGTCCAGCCACTGTCAAGAGGCGCAGTCGAGGGGGTGATCGTCCGTTCCAGGGCTCGGGGCCGCTGGAATATCCTCCGAACGGAACCAGGTGGATGACAGGTTCTGGGGCTCTTCAGCCATGGCAGAGTTAGAGACGGACTGCCTCACGCTGGGCCTCGGCTCCCTGTCATCCGACTGCGGCTCCCCGCCCCTGGATCCCCTCCACCCGGACTGCTCCACCCCCAGCCTGGCCCTGCTGGCCTCCGACTGCAGCACCCCCACCCTCGGCACCCTGGCGGCCGAGATCGCGGAGCCCCTCGTCATGCTGCCCTGCGTGAAGAGCGAACCCGAGTGCGAGCTGGACCCCATCCGCACCGTGGACCTGTCGGAGATCCAGCCCCTGAGCACAGCAGAGCTGGGCCACGAGCAGATCAAGATGGAGATCAGCGGGCTGGACTACATCAAGTCCGAACATCACGGGGAACTGCACTCCTTCCACGGCACCGACCTGGACTACAAGTCCCACTACGAGCCCAGTCTGGTGTTCGACTACATTACCCACGTCTCCGACAGCCTGGAGTACATCAAGTCGGAGCAGCACGCCGACCTGCAGTGCTACTACACCACAGAGCTCGGGGCCATCAAGACTGAGTACGAGCCCAACCTGATGTCCAGCCACCTGCGCTCGGAGATGACGGGCAACGGCCTGGAGTCCATCCACATGGCGGAGCTGCGCTCCGAGCTGAACAAGCTGCGCCCGGACGGCCTCATGGACGGCATGGTGAAACAGGAGGCCGACTTCTCCTCGTCCGGAGGCCTGTACGAGCTGCAGTCCTCCCTGGAGGGGAAGCAGCCCGGAGGCGCCTCCACCCACCCGGGCACCAAGGGTCACGGCCCCGGCCAGCGCAAGCCCCGCAACCTGGCGGGCGAGAAGCCCTTCTCCTGCACCCAGTGCGGGAAGAACTTCAGCACCCTGGGGAACCTGAAGACGCACCAGCGCATCCACACGGGCGAGCGCCCGTACACGTGCTCGCAGTGCGGCAAGAGTTTCGGCCAGGCGGGCAACCTGAAGAGGCACCAGCTCATCCACACGGGCCAGAAGCCCTACACCTGCGCCCACTGCCCCAAGGGCTTCACCAAAGCAGACGACCTGCGCTCCCACCAGCGACTCCACACCGGGGAGAAGCCCTTCAGCTGCCTCCAGTGCGGCAAAAGCTTCGGCCAGTCCAAGGAGCTGAAAGCCCACCAGCTCAGCCACACGGGCGAGAGGCCCTTCTGCTGCCAGCACTGCGGCAAAAGCTTCACCAAGGAAATGAGCTACCGCTCCCACCTGCAGATCCACACGGGGGACAAGCCCTACAGCTGCTCGCAGTGCGGCAAAACTTTCAGCAACTCGGGGGTCCTCAAAACGCACGAGAAGATCCACACGGGGGAGCGGCCGTTCGGCTGCACGCAGTGCGGGAAGAGCTTCGGCCGCTTGGGACACCTTAAAGCACACCAGCAGATCCACTCTGGGGAGCGGCCTTTTGCCTGCTCCCACTGTGGGAAGAACTTCAGCCAGTCAGGTCACTTAAAAGCACACGAGCTGATCCATAAACGAGAGAGAGGGGACTGCAGCAGCAGCAGCAGCAGCAGCAGCAGCACGCGCAGTAACGATAGTAGCTAAAAATAAAACAAGATTAAAAAAAAAACTTAACCTCTCAAAAGTATTATTCCTCTTTTGTTTTTTATAAATACTATATATAAATATATATGTTATTTCCTTACACTTTTTTTCTTTTCATACCTTTTTGTGCTCTTTTGCATTATGTACTTGGGGGATCCACTTGGGGCTGATTTGGTCTTATGCAAGTGTCCGGATGTGTGTTGGGATCAGTGAAGTTACCTAGGGTCTTGTAGAAAACTTTTGTATCTCGTCTCTGATCTGTGTTTTAGTGAGTGCCATTCCAGTGTCTTTCCTCCAGTCAATCACTCACTGTGTACACACTTATTGATAACATGTAATTCCTAAACCATGTACTGGAAAGAATTATTAAAGAAACTAATGGAACACCAGCAGCTTGCTTCTGATTGTCTTGCGTTCCTTATTCACGAATCCTCAACCAGACTGTCACGACTCTGGCTGTCTGTACAGAGCTGAGGAGTTGAATCTGTTAAGTGAGGAGGATTTTATTAGGAAGCACAATAGCCACAGGGGGCGACATGGGTATTGTACAGACTATATGAATCTTTAAGAAGATACATCACATGTATAAGTTGTTGCAAAATGCCATGTAACCTCAAAGCATCTTGTTCAGTCTTGTGTTTGAGACCAGGTGAGTTTGTGCAGGCTTGTGTTTGTGACCAGGTGAATTTGTGCAGGCTTGTGTTTGTGACCAGGTGAGTTTGTGCAGGCTTGTGTTTGTGACCAGGTGAGTTTGTGCAGGCTTGTGTTTGTGACCAGGTGAGTTTGTGCAGGCTTGTGTTTGTGACCAGGTGAGTTTGTGCAGGCGTGTGTTTGTGACCAGGTGAGTTTGTTCAGGCTTGTGTTTGTGACCAGGTGAGTTTGTGCAGGCGTGTGTTTGTGACCAGGTGAGTTTGTGCAGGCGTGTGTTTGTGACCAGGTGAGTTTGTGCAGGCTTGGTTCATACTCTTACCAGCAGAGGGAGAGCTTCTCCATCTGATGAGATGCTGCTACATTCGACGATCTCTGATTTCCTGAACTGTACGTCATACTGAAGTCATCAGGAGCCAGTCTTGTGTTGTCAGTGCACAGGAGAGCTAGTGCTTCTCGCATGAGTGATTGATGGCAGGTTTGTAGGTTTCATTAGACATGGACCCCCTTTTTGGAAACGGGAAATATGTCCTCCACTTTTTATTAAGAAAATCATATTGAACGGCCACATACTCAGTAAAAATGTTTTCTGCCCACTCACTTTTGAAAACAGATATATGCCCCTGGCTGACAGAATCTAAGACAAGATCATAGTATTTTGGATATGTTCAGTGTTCACCATGTAGAACCTGACTTGGCGACTGGTTACCTATCTGGCCGAGGTGCGGGCCGGCTCTGCGGGCCGGCTCTGCGGGTGTACATGTATATTTGAATATACTCCAATCGTCGTTGCTGGTGACAATTATGCAGCAGGAGTAGAGATTAAAAATAAAGATTTGCAAATGGACAGGGAAACAGATAGCCAGAGTTCTGAGTCAGTAGAGCAAGAACTGTCAGAAAGCCCCAGGCGTTAAGACAACACAAAATATGAGTTGGTTGAAAAATGAGTTCGATTTGGAACTGGGAACTCACTGGGCCTCATCTGAAGCCGTTTGTATCCTGTTTCATTTAGTCATTTAGCAGTGGCTCCTATCCGGAGCGACTTACAGTAAGTACAGGGACATTCCTCCAGAGTCAAGTAGGGTGAAGTGCCTTGCCCAAGGACACAACGTCATTTGGCACAACCTCTAGACTTTTACTTTTTTTGTCCCGCAACTTCTCCGCACCCCCCTTGTGCTTTTGTTTCTCCATCCTACTCTCCAGATTTTTGTCTCTGAGCCACTGCATCCGACACAAGAAACAGAGGGGGAGAGCCTGTAAAGAGATGTGATTTGGCCAGCCCAGTGTCAGTATGGAAAATGAACCAATGGGTCGCTGTCCCTGCTTTATGGGCCCATTTTAAGTTTATAAAAAAATATACTACATACAGTATATTTATATAAAGATTTATATATATATTAAATATCATATCGGCCCCAAGTGCGTAGGCCCGTTGGGCATTTGCCTGGTATGCCAGATTACCAGTCCAGGCCTGTGTGTGTGTGTGAAGTCTGAGAAGTAAATTTGACATTTGTGACCTGGGAGGAATGTCATTAGATGCAAATGTAGTTTGAGGAGTTTCTGTCATGTCTGTACAGTTATCTCAAGGACCCTGAGGCGAGCGAGGAAGATTGTGGCAGACTCCTCCCACCCTGGACACACTCTGTTTCAGCCGATCCCCTCCGGCAGAAGGCTGCGGTCCATCAGACACAATTCTGATTCTGATCTGAAGTGAAGACAGCCTGTGTGGGTTTTACCTTACAACTTATTTGAGGGGGTACCAAGGTTTTCTCTGTGACAGAAAACAATCTCTACATGTTATGTAAACGAACTATACTTTTTTCCCATTTAGGTATTACTTTGAGTTAAGATATTAATGAACAAGAAGTATGGAAATTAAAAACAAATGTAATTTAAGTTGTCATAGTTTTCCGTTAGTAGATGTCCCTTGATCAAAGACGAATCGTGTCGAGAATGGTTATAGTTCTTTGTTGATAACATTTGATTGTGTCCCTCTTGATCCTCTACAGAAGGATTTCTTCTGCTTGCATCAACAAGCTCAGAGTACTGTGCGAAATCAAACACAAACAAGTCGGTGTATTTTAGACTCCATTTATTATCTCCAGAGAGGGGAGAACACGAAGAGAGCCCTGGATGCAGGCTTGGAGCCACGGGTTGGTACACACGGTCTCAGAGGTGAACATGCGAGGAGGACAGAACGGAGGAGGAGGAGGAGGACACCACCCTCCCGTCCACGACTTCCTCCACCACGGTGATCGTCTTGGTGCGGCTTTTTGAGCTGGCACTGGGTGGGACAGAATCAGAAAACTGGTCTCAGGCAGGAGTCTTCGATACATGATTTAACAAGGTTCCCGTCCAGAACCTAGAACTGCACGTGATGGTTCAGTGCAGAGGTCTCCTGTTCCTGGAGAGCTACCCGCCTGTAGGTTTGTGTCTTATTTGACCTGATTCAACTCTAGTTACCTGATCAACCATCTTATTAGTAGAATCAGGTGTGCTAGATTACTGTTGGAGCGATGACCTACAGGCAGGTATCTCTCCAGGAGCAGGGTTAGAAACCCCAGGGTTAGTGAATGGTAAGCATATGTGTAGGGTTAGTGAATGGTAAGCATATGTGTAGGGTTAGTGAATGGTAAGCATATGTGTAGGGTTAGTGTATGGTTAGCATGTGTAGGGTTAGTGGATGGTAAGCATATGTGTAGGGTTAGTGAATGGTTAGCATATGTGTAGGGTTAGTGAATGGTAAGCATATGTGTAGGGTTAGTAAATGGTTAGCATATGTGTAGGGTTAGTGAATGGTAAGCATATGTGTAGGGTTAGTGAATGGTTAGCATATGTGTAGGGTTAGTGAATGGTAAGCATATGTGTAGGGTTAGTGAATGGTAAGCATATGTGTAGGGTTAGTGAATGGTAAGCATATGTGTAGGGTTAGTGAATGGTTAGCATATGTGTAGGGTTAGTGAATGGTTAGCATATGTGTAGGGTTAGTGAATGGTAAGCATATGTGTAGGGTTAGTGAATGGTAAGCATATGTGTAGGGTTAGTGAATGGTAAGCATATGTGTAGGGTTAGTGAATGGTAAGCATATGTGTAGGGTTAGTGAATGGTAAGCATATGTGTAGGGTTAGTGAATGGTTAGCATATGTGTAGGGTTAGTGAATGGTAAGCATATGTGTAGGGTTAGTGAATGGTTAGCATATGTGTAGGGTTAGTGAATGGTTAGCATATGTGTAGGGTTAGTGAATGGTAAGCATATGTGTAGGGTTAGTGAATGGTAAGCATATGTGTAGGGTTAGTGAATGGTTAGCATATGTGTAGGGTTAGTGAATGGTTAGCATATGTGTAGGGTTAGTGAATGGTAAGCATATGTGTAGGGTTAGTGAATGGTAAGCATATGTGTAGGGTTAGTGAATGGTAAGCATATGTGTAGGGTTAGTGAATGGTTAGCATATGTGTAGGGTTAGTGAATGGTTAGCATATGTGTAGGGTTAGTGAATGGTAAGCATATGTGTAGGGTTAGTGAATGGTAAGCATATGTGTAGGGTTAGTGAATGGTAAGCATATGTGTAGGGTTAGTGAATGGTAAGCATATGTGTAGGGTTAGTGAATGGTTAGCATATGTGTAGGGTTAGTGAATGGTTAGCATATGTGTAGGGTTAGTGAATGGTAAGCATATGTGTAGGGTTAGTGAATGGTTAGCATATGTGTAGGGTTAGTGAATGGTAAGCATATGTGTAGGGTTAGTGAATGGTAAGCATATGTGTAGGGTTAGTGAATGGTTAGCATATGTGTAGGGTTAGTGAATGGTAAGCATATGTGTAGGGTTAGTGAATGGTAAGCATATGTGTAGGGTTAGTGAATGGTTAGCATATGTGTAGGGTTAGTGAATGGTTAGCATATGTGTAGGGTTAGTGAATGGTAAGCATATGTGTAGGGTTAGTGAATGGTTAGCATATGTGTAGGGTTAGTGAATGGTTAGCATATGTGTAGGGTTAGTGAATGGTTAGCATATGTGTAGGGTTAGTGAATGGTAAGCATATGTGTAGGGTTATTGTATGGTAAGCAT
This sequence comes from Osmerus eperlanus, assembly GCF_963692335.1. Taxonomy (NCBI): domain Eukaryota; kingdom Metazoa; phylum Chordata; class Actinopteri; order Osmeriformes; family Osmeridae; genus Osmerus; species Osmerus eperlanus. The sequence continues at coordinate 23,261,785 of NC_085019.1, forward strand.
ATGTGTAGGGTTAGTGTTCATTTGATAGAAATACAAGGTCATAATTACACAGGGGTGTCATTTTATGTTTACAAACGTCTCAACATTGTAAAAGGACAAGTCTTCTTTAACACCATGTTCTGACCTGCAAGCCTCTCCGTCCAGGAGCCTCCTGTACTCTCTCACACGGTACAGTCTAGAGTGTTAAGTGTCTGTTTAACAAGTCGTTAAAGTCTTACGTAGTGGCCTCTCCGTCCAGGAGCCTCCTGTACTCTGCGATCTCCATCTCCAGCCTGGTCTTGATGTCCAGCAGCATCCTGTACTCCTGGCCCTGGCGCTCCAGGTCGGCTCGGAGCCCACCCAGCTGCACCTCCAGGCTGCTCACCTGCATCTGGAACCCGGACAGCTGCATGGAGTAGCGGCTGTGGGTCTCAGACAGGGTGCCCTCCAGAGACGCTTTCTGTGGAGGAGGAGAAATGTGAAAATAATTAATAATATATACAAATTAATTAGCCATGAGGTTCAGACATTTGGAACCTGACAATGCTGATGTGTCGTTGTGTATGTGATGCATTGATTATTATAATCATATGATACATTCATGAGAATATATTTTATAATAATAATACAAATAATAATAATAATAGCAATAATAATACATTTAAAAAAATCAACATGCAGAGTATGATGATGTAATTTGGGTCTGGTGCCAAAAGTGGTGCTGAAGTACTTTCTCTTATTTCAGCAACGCTGCAGCATGTGATGTTCCCTTCCTTACCATACTGATCATGGCTTGCAGCTCGATCTGAAGAGCCTGCAGAGTGCTTTTGACCTCAGAGACCTCTGACCTGGAAGTTTGCAGGATGGTGGTTTGAGTAATCACTTCCTTGTTCAGACCTTGTGTCTGCAGGAAACAGACACAAGACCTTATCAGATCCTTCTGGGCTTTATTCTACAACTTTTCCTGCAAATGTTTGTATTGTAAGAATATCAGTAAACACATCAAGCTCTCAATAAACAACATAAATGAATATTTCAGAAAAGGAGTAGGGAGAAATCAATCCTTATGAAGTCCTACTTGTTTTTATTCTTACATTTGATCCAAAAACGAATTAAACAATAAAACTTTTTATTTTATTTTTATTTTTTACTATCTGTCATTTAAAAGCCTTCTCCTCATCCACCTACCTTGGCATGGAACCAGCCCTCCAGATCCTTCTGGTTCTTGACAGCGACGGCCTCGTAGTGCTGCCTGACCTCAGCCATGACCTTCATCAGGTCTTCCTGTGGCGCCGCGTCCACCTCCACTGTCAGCTGACCTCCCATCTGTGACCTGAGGATCAGAAGCTCCTGGAGAAACAGAGACGTCACCGCGGTGACATGTCAGCTTAGAAGGCTGTCACACCGAAGAGCTGGACAACAACAGAGTTGGTGGATCTGCGAAATGTGTGTGGGGACCACAGAGTGTTCCTGTCAACATATGTGTTGCATGAGGAGCTATTTAATAGCTATGTAGCGCTATTAAAAACATGAGTTTGACGTTGGGGGAAAAGCCAGATGGGAGCGTTACATTTCTGATACAGTGGACAGACTTCTGTGCCAGTCTTGTGTCTAGAACACAGGCCTGTACCAGTCTTGTGTCTAGAACACAGGCCTGTACCAGTATTCTATCTAGAACACAGGCCTGTACCAGTCTTGTGTCTAGAACACAGGCCTGTACCAGTATTCTATCTAGAACACAGGCCTGTACCAGTCTTGTGTCTAGAACACAGGCCTGTACCAGTCTTGTATCTAGAACACAGGCCTGTACCAGTCTTGTGTCTAGAACACAGGCCTGTACCAGTCTTGTATCTAGAACACAGGCCTGTACCAGTCTTGTGTCTAGAACACAGGCCTGTACCAGTCTTCTATCTAGAACACAGGCCTGTACCAGTCTTGTGTCTAGGACACAGGCCTGTACCAGTCTTGTGTCTAGAACACAGGCCTGTACCAGTCTTGTATCTAGAACACAGGCCTGTACCAGTCTTGTGTCTAGAACACAGGCCTGTACCAGTCTTCTATCTAGAACACAGGCCTGTACCAGTCTTGTGTCTAGAACACAGGCCTGTACCAGTATTCTATCTAGAACACAGGCCTGTACCAGTCTTGTGTCTAGAACACAGGCCTGTACCAGTCTTGTGTCTAGAACACAGGCCTGTACCAGTATTCTATCTAGAACACAGGCCTGTACCAGTCTTGTGTCTAGAACACAGGCCTGTACCAGTCTTGTATCTAGAACACAGGCCTGTACCAGTCTTGTGTCTAGAACACAGGCCTGTACCAGTCTTGTATCTAGAACACAGGCCTGTACCAGTCTTGTGTCTAGAACACAGGCCTGTACCAGTCTTCTATCTAGAACACAGGCCTGTACCAGTCTTGTGTCTAGGACACAGGCCTGTACCAGTCTTGTGTCTAGAACACAGGCCTGTACCAGTCTTGTATCTAGAACACAGGCCTGTACCAGTCTTGTGTCTAGAACACAGGCCTGTACCAGTCTTCTATCTAGAACACAGGCCTGTACCAGTCTTGAGTCTAGAACACAGGCCTGTACCAGTCTTGTGTCTAGAACACAGGCCTGTACCAGTCTTGTGTCTAGAACACAGGCCTGTACCAGTCTTGAGTCTAGAACACAGGCCTGTACCAGTCTTGTGTCTAGAACACAGGCCTGTACCAGTCTTCTATCTAGAACACAGGCCTGTACCAGTCTTGAGTCTAGAACACAGGCCTGTACCAGTCTTGTGTCTAGAACACAGGCCTGTACCAGTCTTCTATCTAGAACACAGGGCTGTACCAGTCTTGTGTCTAGGACACAGGCCTGTACCAGTCTTGTGTCTAGAACACAGGCCTGTACCAGTCTTGTGTCTAGAACACAGGCCTGTACCAGTCTTCTATCTAGAACACAGGCCTGTACCAGTCTTGTGTCTAGGACAGAGGCCTGTACCAGTCTTCTATCTAGAACACAGGCCTGTACCAGTCTTGTGTCTAGGACAGAGGCCTGTACCAGTCTTGTGTGTAGGACAGAGGCCTGTACCAGTCTTCTATCTAGAACACAGGCCTGTACCAGTCTTGTGTCTAGGACAGAGGCCTGTACCAGTCTTGTGTCTAGGACAGAGGCCTGTACCAGTCTTGTGTCTAGGACAGAGGCCTGTACCAGTCTTGTGTCTAGGACAGAGGCCTGTACCAGTCTTGTGTCTAGGACAGAGGCCTACCTCATCGTGGTTCTTCTTCAGGTAAACTAGCTCCTCCTGCAGCCCTCCGACCTGCAAGGTGAGGTCCTTCCTAGACATGTTCAGATCTTCCAGAACTCGTCTCAGCCCAGCGATGTCGGCCTCCAAAGACAGCCTCATGGCCATCTCGTTCTCATACCTGTACCACAAACATGGACCTTGTAACTGACCAAACCGTGGCTTAGTGGCACCATTCATCCCGATTGCGAGTATGTTAAATGCTTGAATGTATCAACTGGTAACTCACTTCAACTTGAAGTCTTCCAGGGCAAGATGAGCATTGTCCATGCCCAGGTGGACAAGACCATTGATGTTGACGGTGTCTGCGAACTAAAAAGAAGTAGAAGAAAAAAAGGTTCAAAAAAGGTCCATGATTATCATGTACAGGAATAATTTGTCATTTGAAGAATTGTAAAATAACATTCTCACAAAAAAACACGCTGAGGTGAAAGTAATAGTGAACACTACCTTGAGTTGGATGTCTTTGATCGTGACGTAGAACCCGCTGAAGTCGTGAGCGGAGGGCTGCAGCTTGCTTTCCAAGAACTGACGAATCTTCAGCTCCAGCTCTGCGTTGGCCTTCTCCAGGGTGCGGACCTTGACCAGGTAGGTGGCCAGACGGTCGTTCAGGTTCTGCATGTTGAACTTCTCGTTGCCGATAACCCCACTCTGTAAGGCCATCATGGCGAAGCCACCGCCACCTCCACCAGCCCCAAAGCCAGCTCCTCCGCCCATGCCATAACCACCTCCACCCCCGGCAGAGAAGGAAGAGCTGGCGCTGGAGATGCGCACCCCAGAGCCCCCGGCACCTCCGCACACGCTGCCGGCTCTCATGCCCCCAATGCTGATGCGGCCTCCGCCCCCACCAGACATGGAGAGACGAGAGGAGCCCATGGCGGATCCTCCGGAGGATCTGAAGCTGCTGCTGGAGAAGGAGGTCATGTTGATGGAGCCTGGCGTCTGTCGGTCTGCTCTGACTGGAGAGGAGAGAGTGAGGAGCAGAGGAGTCCTCTCTCTTTTAAACTGTGGGATGATCATGAAAAAAGAATCATGCCGCAACATGTCCTTAAAGGTCACGTTTCAGCTATTGTAACAAAAAGGTTAAGTTTAAGGTTGAATGTGAGACATAACTATGTTGACATTTTAAGATCATTCATAGGGCCCTAGGCACTTTCAGGTTAATCCACAGGTTAGCTGAATGTTGGCAATAGTGTGGGAAAGATTCACCTGACTGGATGAGTTCATCCGAACTCACAACCTTTACACTGCAAAAGCAATCGAACTCGCTAAACTGAGTGTGATCATCTTGTTTTTGGATTTTAAATCTAGTTTTTACTAAATTTAAAATAGTGAAGACAATAAATGTAAATGGTTTATCTGGTGACTTAATTGAGGTAAATGACACATTAATTTTAGAAAGTGAAAATGACTTTATTGGCAGCCACTTGTTTTAACCCTTGTGCTGCCTTCGGGTCACATGACCCAAAGGTTCATAACGAACCATCGTTGTGTTTACCCAGTTTTACCCAATACAAAAACAAATAAAAATAATTTTCTTTTAACCTTCGCAATGTGGGGGGTCTGCGACAGCCCAACGGTTAAAAGAAAATGCTTCACTTTGTTTTTGTATGCGGTAAATTTGTCGCAATACGACGGTGGGTCACACGGCTGATGGGTCAGAATGACCCGAAGATAACACAAGGGTTAACAAATGTTCCTGTACTTTTTTCTGTGTAGATGTATTTTTCTATATGTTGTAATCATTATTATACGTGCTGTCTCTGTAAATTCTCAAATAACTTAGGCTGCAGTGTCACACAAATACATTGAATTACTTTGCTCTAAATAAATCACTCATTGCAAGAAATAGAGAAGATAAATGTTTTTAAGTCCAAATCCCAGCAGAAGATGGCAGGAACATGTGGTGATGGATGATGGTTAACCACTAAGCTCTCTCACTGTGCCCCAAACAGCCTTGTGTAAACAACGATGTTCAACAAAGCGATTGAAACTGTGATTTTACCTTATATTTCTCCATAAAAAAGAACTTGGACAGCATTTTCCATAATGCACGTTTTGACCAGATCAGAAATGTTATCATGTAAAAATGGTAAGGCTTACTCAGGGAAACTCGAGGATTAGCAGATAGAAAGGTTTTTATTTTATTTATTTTTTTATTGGATCTGAATTTGCATATTGTAAGAGGTGTGTCTAGCCAAGAGCACTCAAACTGTTATTTGGGAATTGGAAGCATAAATGTCAGGTAGATAAAGACCATGATGTGACCTTTCCACTTACAATCTCCCCAGGGGGCTTCCTGAGGTTTGAGGTTTGCTACTTTATGCAGTCAACAAAACAACTAAACACTTTTACAAACAAAATGAAGAAGAAATGTTTAATGTGTACAGGAAGCAGAACAACTGTAAACACACACAGTGTACAGTCTCTCTCTCACACACTCTCTCTCTCTCTCTCTCTCTCTCTCTCTCTCTCTCTCTCTCTCTCTCTCTCTCTCTCTCTCTCTCTCCATTTACATTTAGTCATTTAGCAGACGCTCTTATCCAGAGCGACTTACAGTAAGCACAGGGACATTCCCCCCGAAGCAAGTAGGGTGAAGTGCCTTGCCCAAGGACACAACGTCATTTTTGCACGGCCGGGAATCGAGCAAGCGACCTTCTGATCACTAGCCCGATTCTCTAACCGCTCAGCCATCTGACTCCCCTCTCTAATACATCAAAAGACTTTGTTAGGTGTCTGATAGACTTTTTGAAATGTCCTTTTACAGTTTTTCTCAATTGCTAAAACACTAAATCCCATTGGCTGAACCAAGTTCTCAGTTGCCTGAACTCATTTAGCTAATTAGCTTGTGCCTGTCTGTTGTCAATACCTTAAACCATTTCACATGGTAAAACACAATTTGCAGATCTCACTTAGATTTTTCAGCAAAACTCTTAACTCATTCTCATTCTCAAAACATATTCTGCACTCTAATGCACATGTCATCCATACTGGTAAACACAAGTGGCAACAATCAAATAAAAATAGAGAAAACATGTCATTGATGAAACACAACCACTCAAAATGGATTTCACTTACAGTTTTTCACAATTGCTAAAACACATTCTTGAAACAGTCACCCATTTTCTCAAAACTGTAAACACAAAACCTCATCTTCAAGCACTATTTACAAAACCTCTAAATCCTCTTGCAAAATGAAACTTTCGCCTCAAACAGTTTTACCTGTGCTCAAAATCAAACTTTTGCCTCAAAACAGTTTTACCTGTGCTCAAAATCAAACAAATTGTATGGCCCTGAACATTGTGCTTTCCATTTGTTACAGTAACAGTACTGACTGCTCAATAGATTTTGACTGGTTGCAGGTTCATATCAACAAAGAACAAGAGTGAGTTGTGAGTAGTGAGATGCAGGGTACAGTACTGTATAGGGGTACAAGGAGGAGGAAGAAAAAGAAATTGCAAAGAGCAAAGCACATGAGTAATTTCTGATCAATTTTGAGCTATGATGATAGAACATGTTTTCGTTCATCAAAAGACTGATTTTTTGTGTATTGTTTACTGACTGCTTGATAGTGTATCATTGTGATCACTTTGTTTATGATTTGAGAGCAGTGTTTGATTTTGAGCACAGGTATATCTGTTTTGAGGCGAAAGTTAGATTTTGAGCACAGGTAAATCTGTTTTGAGGCGAAAGTTTGATTTTGAGCACAGGTAAAACTGTTTTGAGGTGAAAGTTTGATTTTGAGCACAGGTAAAACTGTTTTGAGGCGAAAGTTTGATTTTGAGCACAGGTAAAACTGTTTTGAGACGAAAGTTTGATTTTGAGCACAGGTAAATCTGTTTTGAGGCGAAAGTTTGATTTTGAGCACAGGTAAAACAGTTTTTTAGGGTCAAGTTTAATTTTGCATCAGGAGTCAGAGGTGCAAAATGGAGCAAGGTTTCAGAAATTGTGTTTTAGCAATTGAGAGGGGGGGAGTCAGGTGGCTGAGCGGTTAGAGAATCGGGCTAGTAATCAGAAGGTTGCTGGTGCAATTCCCGGCCGTGCAAAATGACGTTGTGTTCTTGGGCAAGGCACTTCACCCTATTTGCCTCGGGGGAATGTCCCTGTACTTACTGTAAGTCGCTCTGGATAAAAGCGTCTGCTAAATGACTAAATGTAAATGTAATGTAAAACTGTAATTAGACCAATACAGCATAGGGAAACATAGCTCCAACCACTGTGGTGACAGAAACATAAATGTGCATTCATTACCCTCTGGTGGAGATCCCAGCGCACATGAGCAGTCAGGGAAAGAAAAAGCAAAGCTCTCTTCTCTCTCTTCAGACACTCACTGTAACATCGGATCATCCATGTTTTGAAGTTGTAAAAAAAGGATACAATTCCCAACAACTCTGACTGTACTAAGACTGTAGAACTCTGAATCATAACAGCAACAGGCAGACACTTCACCTCAGAGGCCCAGTGTCCCAGACATGGATCAAGCCTAGTCTTGGACTAAAAACGTTCCCAATCCCAGTGGAGATCTTCATTGAATTTTTCTCTTACTTTAGGACTATAGTTTAATCCATGTCGGTGAATCTGGGCCAGAGTGGTGGAGGTGTTACTGTAGATGTAGTCCAGAGCCCCCTTCACCCCTGTAGACGCTGCCGTAATGTTATGTCATCCCTTCACACTAATCTGGACGCATGTTTTCTGATTTGGAGTCATCACAGAGCCATTACTACAGAGGTCACCATATCTGACAAGCAGCAGCCGTCAGAATATGTGACCCCACTGCTTAATTAATGAGTCCGAAGACCCAGTCAAAATGAACAAATCATTTCTGTTTCCTCTAGCGACCAGTACTGAGCCTATGCAGGTCACGTGAAAAAAGATCCAAAGACTCGTACCTGGCAAATGAACGAATTGTTCACCACCAACCGTGTCTTCGGATCAATGTTTCTTCTGCCAAACGAGTCTTCGGATCAATGTTTCGTTCTTCTGCCAACCAAGTCTTCGGATCAATGATTCGTTCTTCTGCCAACCAAGTCTTCGGATCAATGATTCGTTCATCTGCTGTTCATCAGACCGTATAGTCCCAAGATATGGGGGAGAGTAAAGAATATATTGTGCTTATTAAAGTTATGCATTGTGCTTATTAAAGTTATGAACTTAGAAGTGTGCTCAGGCTTAAACATTGGGTCTCACACTGAGTGTGGGAAGCAGGCTGTTCTTTGTGTCTCTATCTCTTCATTTTCAGAAACAACCTTGAAACTGGGTGGAGATGGCACCCGAGCAGGTGGGACGCGTAGGCAAGAACAACTCCCTGATGCACGAGAGAACAAGCTCAACCCTTTTTTGATACTTGTGTTTTCAATTGCATTGTATATGATATGCTGGGGCAGGGAAAGATAGCCAGTTGGACTTCGTGAACCAGCCCAAACTCTGTTGCGGGTAGGGAAACGTAGACAACCCCAGAGCTCTGTACTTGTTGATTTCCAACTGCTGCATTAAAGCTGATATTATGGGACCTCTGCGACTCCAGACCACTCTTTCTAGAACACAGATTTGTGTCATTGAATACTATCATTACATATTGGAATAGACACATAGATATATGAATCCTTCAAGAGGAGTTCGGCAGGTATGAAAAACAGTTTTACCAAAATCCTACTCCCCCAGTAAGTTAAAAACAACAACTGAATTGCTGCATTATTAAACAGTCCCTTGGCCCCCCCATCCCCCTCCTCTCTCTTTTTATTTATTTTTATACAGGCGCTGTCCCTGTCTTGAAATAAATAAATACAAATAAATAAACGCAGAAATAAATGACGTATACATTTCGCTCTTAAAAAAGAGCGAAAAAAGAGAAACAGAGAGAGAGGAGGGGGGGGGGGGCAGACCCTCTCGGTCTCTCCTTTTTCGTGTGTGCCAGCATGCAAAATAACAATCTAACAACATATTAACAAGTCGTTGTCCAATATTTTCAACCCTTATTGACAGACGCAAAATAACGCTTTTTGGAACTCAAATCCACATTTAAGTGTAGTTTGCCAGAGACTACTTGTTTTTTGGTAGTTTCGCTTTATTGGGGAATAATTTAATAACTATATTACACACATGTTACAAATGTGACAACATGTGTCTAAAGTTCAATCCAATGACCTGGCAAGGAAAATACAAGGAATGAAATACACGCTAACATGAGACCTACACAGCACAGCAATACAAGAGATCCACAAACCTTCTCACCTCCCAACCCCCCAGGACGCTCAAGTTTTGCACCTCATTAACATTTCTCAGGTATGCGCAGGTCAACACATTGTATTGGATTTGTCACGCCCACCCAGCGTTAGTCCGGTGTGGGTGTGACCTGGTTTTGTTTTTTCTGTTTGTCACCCTCACGTTCCTCAGTTGTGGACACACCCTCCTGTTCTCTCCCCGCACCTGACACCAGTCACTCATCAGCGCACCTGTCAACAAGCAGCTCATCAACCACCTACAAACACCTGCCCGACCTTCCTCTCCCTGCCGGATTGTTGTTTCTCTCTTATGCCAGCCCGGTCTGTTTTTTGTTTATTAAAAACCTCATTCTGCAAAAGTTCCAGTTTCTGCGCCTGAGTCCTGTCCCCAACCCTGACAGGATTAGGCCTTTTGCAAGTGGCGCTGTCTTTTGCAAGTGGCACTGACATTCATTCACTTATTTAACTATTATAAGTCCATCTAATGGCATTTTCAGTATGCATAAGCCACTTTATCTCAGTATCCGATTGCACTATGTTGACCATTCACGCTGCTCATTATTCTTATTTTTATATATATTTTATTTTATATTTAAATTGTTGTATTCTTAGATTGTTTAGTTCTTAGAAATAGTTAAACTTTTGTACTTTTACTTAATTTAAGATCTGTATATGTTTAGTGTTTTGCACCTCCCTGCCACAGTAAATTCTGTGTCTGTATAACATACATGGCGAATAAACCGAATTCTGATTCTGATTGAGCTCTGGGATCATTGCCCCGGTGAAGAACGACATTGTCGTTTTTTCCGCATGCAACCCTTCCAACTGTGAGTATGTTTAATGGTAAGCCGACTCATGTTGCAAGTCGTAAAGACCTAGTCAACACATTTTTCCAAGTCTGGAGAGAGAGGGAGAGATTTAACCCATTGTAATGCACAGACCTGCCCTCTTTTGAAAAAAAGTAAAAGAAAAAAAACTCAGCCATGCTTTGCGGAGGCATCGGTCTCTTGACTCAGTTGACTAAATGGTTATTTAGCTCTAGCTTGTCTTGTGGCAAATCACGTCATCTAGTTTGAAGTCAGATGTGCTGTGAATTACGTTTAGTCATTTTTTAGCAGACGCTCTTATCCAGAGCGACTTACAGTAAGTACAGGGACATTCCCCCCGAGGCAAGTAGGGTGAAGTGCCTTGCCCAAGGACACAACGTCAGTTCGCATGACCGGGAATCGAACCGGCAACCTTCTGATTAATATCCCGACTCCCTAACCGCTCAGCCATCTGACCCCCTATTGGAATTGAATTGTCTGACTTGTAGGCTAAAAGAAAATGCAGGCTACTTTTTATTTTATCTTTCCTTTCATTTCCTCCTAGCTAGAATACAATGCCTTCTGTGGAATCTGCAAATGGCACATTTCTGAGTTATTTTTAGGAGTTGTAGTGGAAGTGCTTCGATGGGGAGAGAGGGAAGGGCTCTCGCAGCGCATTGATCCAAGTCTTTCGGAAAGAGCGCTTGTTTTTGTTTTTTACTAGGCTACCAAATGCGTGACAATGTATATGGTTAATGTTTACAGTCATGTCAGCTATAGTCAGGACATATGTTTTTGTTTGAGTTTTGCTGAAGTTGTAGGACACTTGGGATGTTAACGTCTTGGCCTGTGTGTGTTCCAGGCCTGGCAGCAGGCCTTATTACAGAACGACTTGATGCGCAATGTGTCACGGCAAGTGTATCCCGGCATTGGCTTAAAAAAGACACATTGAGAGGTAGTAGTTAGTTGGCATGTAGAGTTAGGAAGGCCTACGTTGATTTATTTTCTTGTTAGCCTACCTGGCTGTTTGGTCACTGGGCCTTTCAAATAGGCTCTAGCACTACGTCTTGTGATTTACATTTATGCATTTAGCAGACGCTTGAGATGCGAGTTGCCGACCCAGCTGGCATCAAACTGCAAGCTAGCATACATGTTTTCGCAAATTACGGTCGAATAGAACAGTCGTCTTTAAAGCCAACTCTCTCAAATGTTCGCCCGCTATTAGGCTCACTCAATACCACGCGTTTGCTTATCGACCTTGTTAGCAGTTTAAATGGCTGCTTATGATGCGCAGCTTCAAAACACGCCTCTGCATGATGATAGTTCACTAGTTATCCTCCTGACCGTGTGTGTCAAATTCAAAGGCAACTTGTTAACTTGTAGGTCACTAAAGTAGGGCTAATGTGATTTTACACTGAAGATCTTTTTCCACTGTTGCATAAATGATTCAGACAAGATTGACCTTCTGTCCCAATTGATGGCCAAAATGCATATCCACCCATGTTGGTTATGCTTAACAGCGTGACGGACCGGTCTTCTGTGGCTGCTGCAGTTCTATATGATGCCCAGCAGATAGCAGGGTTTTGTCGTAGCCAGAGTCCGCGAAATGGCTGTTCTTCCGTGAGCTATCAAAACAGTCTTCAAATAGGCTACCACGAAAATACGAAATATTTCACCAATACATAATGTAGGCTACATGTTATTGGCTGGTTATTTCTCGGAAGAGTAGCCTAACTGCGATATTTTTAGATAGTTTTATATTTCATTTCCAATTGGAGGGCCGTGTCACGTGACAGCTACACCACGTTTTCACGTTAGTTTTCAAAGACTACAAGTTGATTAAAGCGATTTTCCTTCGCTAATGATGTGTTTATTTTACTCAGTTTCGTTTTTTTACGGATTAGGCCCAATGTAGCTCACTAGTACAATCGTGACGCCGTATATTAATATGACGTTCTTGGAAATGACTCCGGTCCCTCGAGGGGCACATCGGTATCGCTTCTCGGCCTTTTGGCTAAGATCAAGTGTAGTATCTGTTCTTATCAGTTTAATATCTGATACGTCCCCTACCCGGGGACCATATATTAAATTGATTTTTGTAACAGGGAGATGGAATAGGGGCTTGCTCCGTCCACTCCACGCATCGACCTGGTATAGCAGTACTTCCAGGAACGGTGCACTCCCCTCCTGAGGAAAATAAATTGTCTAAAGCAAACCTTCTCGTATCGCTGCGGATAAGTAGATGTTAGTGTGTAGATCACGCTCAGTACTGCGTATTTCACATAGGGCAGTCATGCCAAACTATCTCTGATTTGCTCACACTACAAACCTAGAGCCATAGAGAGAAATGCCTCTTTTGAAATGGGTTTTCCCTGAATATGGAAGTCCAACCACTGTCAGCAAGGCTCTGTGGTCCTCTCATCTCCATGTGGGTTTCTGTTAAGGCTTTGACTGGATATTTCTTTGATTTGCAACACTATTTAATCTATACAGTCGTGGGGCTCAAATCAATGTGTGAATTTCAATGTGAATACATACACAATAGAACACACAATTTTCCTGCTTGTTTCATGGTGGGGTTAACAATTCTTGGTGTGGCTGTAGTAACAAAGTTTCTGAAGGTTTGAAAAATATTTTCTACAAAAAGTTTGGAAAGGTTGAAAAAAAGGTTTACAAAAAAAGTTTCTAAAGTTATCAAACGAACGTTTACGATTATCTGGTAAAGACTAACATCAACATTGTTAACACGACATTTGTTTCATGATCCATAAAAACTATAATATGCCCTTAAACAATGTTAGTTTATTTCTTCATGTGGGGTTCATCCCTCTCCACAATGGGACAGGATTCTGTCAGGGTTATGGACTTGTTTTGGCCATTAGAGGTTCCTGGTTGGTTGTTTTTTCATCCGTTATAGGCTTTTAAAAAACGTATTCATCAAAGATCATTATTTATTAACCAAGTAACTAGCAAACTCAGTCAACATGTGCTTGGTGTGTGTGTCTTCTACTAAAGAACCTGCTGTCAAGATAATACAAGTAGGCCTATAAATTACAGGTAAAAAAGCTAGCCGTTGCTGCCCTCTGGTGTTCGGAAGTAATGACACCTCCAATCATTACACGTCTCTCCCCCCCTCTCTCTCTTACACCTGTGCTGCATAATATGGACGATCAAACAAACGAGTAAATGGTCCGTCATACGATTTGTGTTATATGGTTATTCCAAAATAAAACAAAACAACGGAAACCGCCGAAAAAGTCGCTCTGGATAAGAGCGTCTGCTAAATGACTAAATGTAAATGTAAACCACGCATTTCCCCATAGTCTGGATCTGACATCCGAAATGGCCAAAACGACATTACAAGCCAATTTTTCTTTTTTTTCTTGCAGATACCAGCATAAAGGATATGGAATAATCAAGCCAACGATTAATGGCTCGTTATACCATTTGTGTTATATGGTCATTTCATCATTTAAAAAAACACACGATACAAGCCAAAACAAGCCATTAAACGTAAATGTGTTTTTGAGTTACTAAAGTGACAAAACGATGACGGACCTATTTCGCGTTTGTCAACACGGGTTGCAAAATAGAAAAACCGATGGCCACCGGATACACGGACCAGACTGCTTATAAGGCGGTCAAAGTATTGTGTTCATTTGGTAGGCCACAATGTGGCTGATGTAATGACAGACTATTTTTCCTTTGACTTAATTATTGTAATAACATTAACATAGCAATTCTGTTTCTATCAAATATGACATGGAAATATGTATTGAACTATTTTAAATGTTTAGTACATACCTAGGGTAACAGAGAGTTGTATGTGGTTTGTGGACCGACATATTTGAAATGGTATGAAATCTATGTGACCCTGGCAATTTGTGACCTTGAAATCAACTTTGTCTGTTTTTTCAAAATGATCCTCACTCATCCTAAATTGCAGTTAGCCTATTTAAGATACACAGAAATCTTCCTTCAAAGTCATACAAATTCTCACTTAAAAATTTGTCCTAAGGAAGGGTTTTTGCCACAGCAAACAGTTGTACTGATATAAAGAAGACACAAACTCAACAACTTAAGACATTTCCTCAGAGGGCCTTTATAACGTAAATTCTCAGAGAAAAGACACTAGCTCTTGAGACTACTGATGAGACAGTCTTTGGCGTGGTAGAAGTATTTCACTAGCTAGTTTCTGTGCTAACAACTTCTCCGTCCACGATCTCCTGAACGATGGTCACAACCTTGCGTGTCGTGGTGCTGGAGGGACTGTGGAGTCAAAGAGAGAATACGGTTAGATGTTTGGTTTTGGCCCATAACATTTCCAGAGAGTTCGATTTCTTGTTGAGAGCTTCGCTAACCTGTAAACCTCCCCGTCCAGGAGCCTCCTGTACTCTGCGATCTCCATCTCCAGCCGGGTCTTGATGTCCAGCAGTCTCTTGTACTCCTGGCCCTGACGCTCCAGGTTAGCCCTGAGCTGGGAAAGTTGATCCTCCAGGCTGCTCACCTGCCTCTGGTAGCCAGACAGCATCATGTTGTATCTGTCCTGTGTCTCAGCCAGGGTGCCCTCCAGAGATGCTTTCTGTTAGGAATGAGACCGTTTGTTATTATTATAATACCTTTTATTTATACTATATATATTTATTCTACTCAAAGCACTACAAGATTGAATAAACACATAACAACAGCAACCACCAGAAGAAAAACTAGATTACAATGCAAAAGTTTAGATTGTTCAGAGAAGCTACTGTGCTGATTTATAATAATGCAGACGGTGAGTTGTGTTGTAGGGGATCTCACCATGCTCAGTTCTGATTGGAGTTCGATCTGTAGACTCTGCAGGGTGCGCTTGACTTCAGACACTTCAGACCGGGATGTCTGGAGAGTTTCTGAACTGACAGCCACTTCCTTATTGATTTCGTCCGTCTGTGGATGACAGTTACCCCAAGGCAATGAGTGTCTACCGGTTTAGACTTTGTGCGGCCCAAGTGAAATACTTCAGATACAATCAGTAAAAGTAAGTAATTGCTGCGTATACATGTTTAGATGTTGTCTCACCTTGGCCTGGAACCAGGTCTCCAGATCTCTGCGGTTCTTGTTAGCGACGGTTTCGTAGTGCTCACGGATTCCAGCCATGACTGCGTTGAGGTCCTCCTGGGGCGCGGCATCCACCTCCACGTGAACCTGGCCGCTCACCTGGGACCGGATGGCCAGGAGCTCCTGAACGGGACGCGTTGAGATTCATGTGAATCAATCATCATCTGCCTGTCTCAGTGATATTCCCTGTCTTCTACACAGATAAGACAAAACAATCCTATTCCTTGATCTGTATGTTTGATTTGTGTTTTGCGTTGTATTTTATTCATACGTTTTTATGCTTTCCTCGAGTGCCTTATTATTAGTAGTAGTGGTATTGTTATTATATGAAATGACTCGGCTTTCTGCTTCCTCTAGAGCGGTCTGTTCCAGCGCACCTCCTCGTGGTTCCTCCGGAGGTGGATGAGCTCCTCCCTCAGTCCCTCGATCTGCATCTCCAGGTCCGACCTGCCCATCGTCAGCTCGTCCAGAACCTTCCGCAGCCCGGCGATGTCAGCCTCCACCGACTGCCTCATGGACAGCTCGTTCTCAAACCTGAACAACCAATCACAGACCTGTAAAGTTCTGAACAGCAGCGTTGTCACACGAGTCCTTTGTGCTACAGAGAATGTGTTCAGTTTTGCTTTGTCGCTTGTGAACAACAAAAAGTGATGAAAAGTCTCTAGAGGATGTGTTTAATTATCTTCATGGTGGTATTATACACGCTATAATATCAAATTATAATACTATACTTAATACTATACTATCATCATCATGATATACTGTACTGGTCTAGGTTTTCTCACTTGATTTTGAAGTCATCTGCTGCCAGTTTAGCATTGTCGACGGCCAGGTAAATTCCTCCATTCAGACATGCTGCATCAACGATCTGGGAGAGGAAAAGTACAAATAAATCACTTTTTCCTGTGAAAAGTCCAACTGCTACTCAAACAATAGTTTTGCAGTGCATGGTGGGTATGGAGAAGGTTGAGAGTGAAAGCTGGGAAGAAACAAAAAGTATCTGGAGAGAAGACAGCAAAGCATTGGCGACACCCCTGTCCACATTCCTCATGTTCACGCTGTCCCCAGGTGAAACTCAGTTTGGGCGGGGCTCTTTTGAGTTACAAAAGGTATATGGAGGACAGCTAAAGTCTCTTTCCTAACTGCACACATAGCTGAACTTCCGTGATGATAAATTTTGTCATGGTGTGTGTGTCCCATACATTGGGACATACCAGCCACAACTTAAACATTTCCCATTCCTGAAGACGTCCACGCCACACCTTTGCTTGAGGGCTTAGGTCAGTTCAGGTGTGCTTCAATGGGCGTATGTGAAGTCCTCTGTGACATTGCTTGTAAAAAAGGGCTGTACGAATAAAACGTCATTTGAAAACCCCAAGCAGCTTCCCCTGTCTCTTCCTATAGTCACAGCTAAATCATTGCACAAAAGGTCGTTGTTGTGTCAGTGAGATGTGGCATTACCTGGCTTTGGAGATCATCAATGACGGCCTTGAAGATGGAGCAGTCGTGAGTTTCGGGCTTGGTCTTGTTCTCCAGGAACTGTCTGATCTTCAGCTCGAGGTCTGCGTTGGCCTTCTCCAGAGAGCGCACCTTCTCCAGGTAGGTGCCCAGACGGCTGTTCAGGTTCTGCATGGTGCCTTTCTCGTTGGTCGACACGTCGATGGCATCAGACAGGTTGAAGCCGCCGCTGCCGGCAGCAGAGAAGTTGCTGGGGGCGTTGGAGCGGGAGATGCGCACCCCAGATCCCCCGGCACCGCCGTACACGCTGCCGGCCCTCATGCTGCCCATGCGGCCTCCGCCAGGGGTCAAGTAGCCACGTCCGGAGAAGGAGTTCATGATGATCTGTGTTGCTGCTGAAAGGAATGAGAGGACTGAGAGGAGTGAGAGGAGGGTGGTCAGAGCTGCTTTTATGTCACAACATAAGGGAGGAGGGGGATGAGGGTGTTGGTTTTCCCTCCCTAATGCCTCGAGCAAAGAGAAAACAAAGAAATCGTAAACATGCCTCCAGATGGTGAGGACTGTGTTGAGGTCCAGGATAATATGTGTGGAATCTTAAGTACACACTGTTGCAAAAACGAAACTATCAGAGTAGAAACTGAACCGTCAGAGCAAAAACACTAACGTTTGGACTTTGTCGACACTCGACTTGGTGTCTCAGTCACACAAATAATATTTGGGTTTTCAAATGAAACTCTCTACGGTTGGTGGTCTTTGTTTTCCAGTGACTCAACCACCACTTAAGGAATGTGTAGCCCCTCTGTAGATTCCTTAGTAACCTGTCTCTACCTGTCAGGCTGCTATCTCCATCTATCACACAGCAGAATGCTCTTCAGCACTTTAATTTTGTGGGAATGTTTGCCCCATGTCTCATTTGAATTGTTTTTAATTCCTTTAAAATGTAAAATGTATTCATTTAGCAGACACTTTTATACAAAGCAATAGACGGATATTTCACATGGTGAGTGCAGCAGATAATCAGGGACTTGAAGTTGAATATTTTAACATTGTTGCAGTGCTCATTGCCAAAGAAAGGCCTGTTTTCACACAAGTCAGTACAATGTATAGCATCATCTCAACCCATGTTTTCAACTCATCTAAACATAGCAGTCACCCAACCACAACATGGCACGATTCAGAATGCCAAATAAATAAATGAAATGAAATGTAGTGGTTGAGATGAGGGATAAAGGATACACACTCACACTCAGACACTCTCACACACACACACACACACACACCCACACACACACAAAGTTCCTGAAAAACTTAAAGTGCCATGCATAGCGAAGTGCATCATCTCGTACTAGTTTTGTCGAAAAGTGCAGTGGCTTCTGGAACAAAAGTATTCCTGCATCGTTTTGTTGTCAACATAGGGGCCACAAACAGGGACATGGGAGCTGCAATTCACCATATCAAGAATGAGAGCAGTCTTCAAAAAGTAAAGAAGTGCTAGGTCGAGTTAAGACTTGCCTAAAAGCTTACTAGCCCAGCTCTGTCTGGTTAGGATGAAAGAGGATAAGAAGGAGGACATCCATGTGGAGAGGTCAGCCAGATGGACAGGCGATCGTTGACCTGGAGGGCGGGAGGGAGAGGGCGGGAGGGCGGAGGGCGGGAGGGAGAGGGGTGTGGTTCTCCCCCTAGCAGGGGTAGGAGAAACTGTGTGACCTGTGCAAGGATGATGCCCTACGGGGATGTACTGTGGTGTAGATGGAGAAGAGAACAGGTCCACACACAGGTCTGTGTGGGGGTGAGGGGCTGAAACAGACCTTTCTCCAACGGACCTGGGAGGACATACCTGTCAGGCGGGGCCTGGAGCAGGGCCTGGAGCGGGACAGACCGGTTCCTTTGTGTTGTGTCCCACAGGTTAATGTGTCTGTAGGCCAAACATTTGCACTTCATGGTTGGGTCTTAAGGGTGTGGCTTGCACCTTTATGTCTACAGAGCCAGTGCCATGATTGTGCTTTCTGAGTCCAGTCTTACCTGTTAGACCTCAAATGTATTTTGGTTTAATGATCAAAGTAATCTCACATCTTATAATTGTATGTTATTTATTCACACAGTGTCATTGATGTGGTAGGCAGGTTTGGAAGGCATTAATGATTTTGACGGAATAAAAACCAAGACAGAAAATGTCATGTAAACACCTCAGAACTCTTTTTATTTGTACGTCTCTCAAGGGTTGTGGAAAGTTGTAGGTTTTCCCTGTTCTGTTCTGCGAGGATCTCCTTTCCAGATGCTCTTCACAGGGTGTTGCTCACAGCCGCACTGGACGTGCTGACCACCTTGCCATCCACAATCTCCTCCACGATGGTCACCACCTTGCGGGTTGTGGTGGACGAATGCTGAACACTGGCGGGTCAAAGAAACAACACAGTTATTCCTCTGCTCGCTGAGAACCAGAGAGGCCTGGTTCAGCCCGCAACCAAGTCAAAAACAAACAACTTCAATCTGAACTTGATGATAATGCAACAGGCCGTGTGTATATTCACACGGTACAGTCTAGAGTGTTAAGTGTCTGTTTAACAAGTCGTTAAAGTCTTACGTAGTGGCCTCTCCGTCCAGGAGCCTCCTGTACTCTGCGATCTCCATCTCCAGCCTGGTCTTGATGTCCAGCAGCATCCTGTACTCCTGGCCCTGGCGCTCCAGGTCGGCTCGGAGCCCACCCAGCTGCACCTCCAGGCTGCTCACCTGCATCTGGAACCCGGACAGCTGCATGGAGTAGCGGCTGTGGGTCTCAGACAGGGTGCCCTCCAGAGACGCTTTCTGTGGAGGAGGAGAGGAGCCGGGGAGTCAGAGAAGGCAGGAGAGGAGATAGACTGCAACCTGGACATGATAGTCAAACGCAGAACTCATTGCTTGTCTTAGGATCCTGAAGGCGGATCTTACCATGCTGGACTGTGACTGCAGTTCGATCTGAAGACTCTGCAGGGTGCGTTTGACTTCCGTGATTTCCGACCGGGACGTGACGAGCACTTCCGTGCTGACGGAGACTTCTTTGTTTAGCGACTCGGTCTGAGGAGGAAGGAGAACCCAGACGAACGTTCAACAACGTTGGCCGTCCAATCTGACAACACGTTCCACACGTTCCACACTCCCTCTGACGGCACGTTCCACATGTTCCACACTCCCTCTGACAGCACGTTCCACACTCCCTCTGACAGCACGTTCCACACGTCCCACACTCCCTCTGACGGCACGTTCCACATGTTCCACATGTTCCACACTCCCTCTGACAGCACGTTCCACATGTTCCACACTCCCTCTGACGGAGGAGCCTGCGCTCTTACCTTGGACTGGAACCAGCCTTCCAGGTCTCTCTGGTTCTTGGCAGATACGGCCTCGTAGTGCTCTCTGATGTCAGCCATGACCTTCATCAGGTCCTCCTGAGGCGCGGCGTCCACCTCCACGTGGACCTGGCCCGTCATCTGGGCGCGCATGGCCAGGAGCTCCTGCAGAAACACAGGGAAACTATATCAATCAATACAAGGCAAAGCAAAAGGAAAATCACGCATCCAGGGGCGGTCGATTCGACCCCCGATGGATGGCAAAGACGCCCCCCCGACGTTGATCGTCTGAGCGACGCACCTCCTCGTGGTTCTTCTTGAGGAAGACCAGCTCCTCCCTCAGTCCCTCGATCTGCATCTCCAGGTCGGACCTGGCCAGGGTCAGCTCGTCCAGCACCCTGCGCAGCCCGGCGATGTCGGCCTCCACAGACTGCCTCATGGACAGCTCCGCCTCGTACCTGGGGCACAACACACTGGATGATCACAGGGGGCCTGACTGTTCTTGGCGTGCTCAGCAAAGCGCAGAGGAATGTGGCGAGGCTGCTGTGATAGGACGCGCCGCTTGTCACTCACTTGACCCTGAAGTCGTCTGCTGCCAGCTTAGCGTTGTCGATGCTGAGGTAGATGCCACCGTTGAGGCGTGTGGCATCCTGGATCTGAAAGATGAAAGAATAAAGAACGACTTGATTGTTTTCACTCGCTCTCTCACATGACAGCTGAATTAATCACAGTGTATTTAGGCTATGGAGAGGGTTGAGGTGCCCTTTTGAACACTGACTTGTGCAATAGAGATTCAGTGATTTATGATATTGACTTTATCCTCTGGGAAGGTTTTTCCAGTGTTGTCATAAAACCCTAACTCAATCCCCTGAGCCTTGCATTATCATGTTTTATCTGTTTGGTGAAATCAGAGAACTTTTGTACCGGCTGACCCAGTCACATACCTTGAGCTGAAGTTCACTGATCGTGACGTGGAACCCGCTGAAGTCGTGAGCGGAGGGCTGCAGCTTGCTTTCCAAGAACTGACGAATCTTCAGCTCCAGCTCTGCGTTGGCCTTCTCCAGGGTGCGGACCTTGACCAGGTAGGTGGCCAGACGGTCGTTCAGGTTCTGCATGGTGGCCTTCTCGTTGGTCGACACGGTGAGAGCGTCAGACAGGGCGAAGCCGCCGCCACCACCAGCCCCGAAGCCAGCTCCTCCGCCCATGCCATAACCACCTCCACCCCCGGCAGAGAAGGAAGAGCTGGCGCTGGAGATGCGCACCCCAGAGCCCCCGGCACCTCCGTACACGCTGCCGGCCCTCATGGCACTGATGCGGCCTCCGCCCCCACCAGACATGGAGAGACGAGAGGAGCCCATGGCGGATCCTCCGGAGGATCTGAAGCTGCTGCTGGAGAAGGAGGTCATGTTGATGGAGCCTGGCGTCTGTCGGTCTGCTCTGACTGGAGAGGAGAGAGTGAGGAGCAGAGGAGTCCTCTGGCTTTTATATCTCTTGTCAGGGTGGAGAGATGCCAGGCGTGGGAGGAGACAGTTGACCTTTTCAAAGCTTTGTGACACCAGTAATGGGGATAATAAACTGGAGGTGTGGTGGAGAAGACGAACTGAGATCTGAGAGATAGCTTTTACTTTGCAGTTTTCCTTGTCACACAGGAAAGCTCTGCGTTACTTCAAAGAAAGCTTAAGACATATGGTTATGTCCCACAGCATCATAAACATCAGGTGTAAATCAAGTAAACTGCTTATGTAAATTAGATACTGATTGCAAAGTCCACAATGATTTTGCTCTGCGTTTAAACTGACTTGACAGATGTGTTAACAAGGAAACTCATTAGAAAAGTCAGTTTGGTAACTTGAGTAACAGCTCTGCGATAAATATATCTGTTATCAAATCATATTCGACATTCTAATGAGTTTTCTTGTTGTGTAATATTTCTTGACATAATAGCTTAGGGGAATCAAATTCACAAGAGCCAGCGTCCCTTATAATCATTTCAAATGGCTGAAGCCAGAACAGTCTTGTACAGTTGTGACAGGTGCTACTGTACAGCTAGACTAGAAGAGACCTGTGTGGAATGTTATCTGGAAGCGAGTTCTCCTTCTCCAGAATCAAACCTCTGCTGAAGGGCATGTGGCTGACAAGCATCACTGAGGAGGTCTAAATCAAGTATGATTTAAGCCGCTGGTGCATGAACTGAGGGTTAGCACTGTTCTACACAGAGCCCACGTTGAACACTCACATCTCCAATCCTTTATTACTTATAATATTGTTTTTATTGATTTTATGTAAAGCAATTCTTGTATGAACTGTACTATATAAATAAAGTCTTATTATTATTACTCAACCTGCTCTCTTACGAAATTGTCCGCTTCCATGGAATCTGTGTTCTTTATTGCGTAATTGTTACCCGTTGGTCATGTAAATCGTCACTTAACTTTATGCCAACAACCAGTTTTTACTCTTGGACCAGCTAAACCAGAAGCTGCTAGTTCCTGCTTTAGTTCCTACAGGCCATATTTCACCTGCGTTGAGAACCCCTCTGACAGCATGTTGAGTGACAGGGATTGTGCTAGCGAGGGCCCCTGCACCTCCAGGGTAGCCAGACACACCCAGAGAACCAGTTCCAACCAGACCCCTGTTAATCTGTCAGCTGAACTGATTCATGGGGTTTGTTTTATTCCCACCCGCGAGAGATCTCGACTGAATGTTGAGTGCAGCATCGTGTGTTCTGACAGTAATGAACCCTAGCTCTTGCACTGATAGAAAAATGGCAATTGGTAATTGTAGACCTTTTTGTAGTGTCTTAGTTTAATTAGTTTCAGGGAAATGGATCCTCTCTCCCCCTCTCTCTCTCCCTCCTCTCTCTCTCTTCCCCTCTCTCTCTCCTTCCTCCTCTTTAGAACAGTGTTTACTTATGAACAACAAAACTGCATGTGTGCTGTTATTAGGGCTCTAAAGTGCATATATATACCCACCAAGCAAACACTGTTTATCTTTCTGGATCTGCCTCAAAGGCGGAGACTAGTAAACGTAATAGATATATATTTTTTGAAATATTTTGGGGCAGTAGTCATACTTTGTTGGACAGTGTTTAAGTGTGACAGGAAGGCCAGGGAGTGAGAGAGCGAGAGAGAGGGGAAGACATGCTTTAAAAGGCCAGGGTCGAAACCCAGGCCGCTTCACATTTAGTCATTTAGCAGACACTCCAGAGTGACTTACAATAAGTACAGGGACATTCCCCCGAGGCAAGTAGGGTGAAGTGCCTTGCCCGAGGACACAACATCACACAACTTTCCCATCACGGCCGGGAATCGAACCGTCAACCTTCTGATTACTAGCCCTATTCCCTAACCGCTCAGCCATCTGACTCCCAATTCAGTAATGCCTCAACCTACAGGGTATCCGTACTTATCCGGTGAGCTACCGGGGGATATTAGATCATATTTTTTGCAAGGCTAGGTTCCTGCCTGTGACACTTCAGTCAGACCTCAAACTAAGATGGGCATTTGTAATCGCTGAGCCGAAACTAGGGAATATTGATTGGTTGATGGATGAATCCTTCTAGAATAGTGTTTTCTGTGTCAAGCGATGGCTTCTCTGACTCCATACCCTTATTTTCATGCCCTAACAGAACAGTGACTCCTTGCTTTAGGCAGACAATGAAAATGCATAGTTTCCCATTAGATGAATGCGAGGTCTAATCTGAAGTACACAAATGAGAAAGGTCAATTTTAATTCAGGAAATACTTTCCAGTTCCAACTTGCCCATCATACTAGAAAGAGTTCTGCAAGTTTCTGACAAGGCCTTGTCTCTATCTTTGCCATGAAGACTTAAAAAAACAAGACTTTTGCATTTCTTCTTTCTTTACAAGTGTTTTGTTTAATCATTTTCTTTTATGGGTGGGTGTGTGCGTGGGACTATTTACACCTCTGTACGATGTACTACAACCTAAATTCATTGGATCTGTTCGTGGACGTGTTCCTACAGGCCACCAATCAGCCTCAGAGATCAGGTGGAATGTTAACGTTTTGGGAAGTGTGCTCAGACAGGTGGGCGCGGGGCCATCTAGCAGGAATTGGCACGAGATAAAAGATGATGTCTTGCTGTTCCTCTCCCCTTTACAGGGATCCTGTGCACACATACTGTCACAGAGCAGTCGCACCTTTGTACAATGTTGCAATGGTTGGAGAGATTAAGAAAGTAAAGGAGACACACCCCTTCGGACGACTCCCAGTTACTAGCAATCCTGTTCCTGTGCCGGCCAAACGTTTTGGCTGTGGTCCAAGACAAAAGAATGTTAAGCCAGTTTCTCTACTAGAAGTGCTTGGAGGTATCATCTACTTGCACGTTAAACACGTTCCCATGCTTGGCTGAGTGCCTCTATGTTCAAGGGAAAATAGTTTAGCTCAATGTCACTGTCAAAAAATTAATTATCAACTGATGGATATGATTGACAGTGTAGTATTTGTCTCACGCTTCACAGCCCTGTTCTTTGTGCACGTAGCCATAGTGCTATATAAGTGAGCATGGTCGCAGCCAGGCAGGTAGGCAGATACCTGAAGCTGAAGTAACAAACCGCTGCTACTTCTCAGATTAGCTCAGTGAGGATCGGACCAGACCAGCACAGGTATAAGACATGAACCTTGAGATAAAAGTCAAGACTAACACGATACGTCGCTGCATGTGTGTGTTCGGTGTGTGTGTGGCTATGGTGTAGTTCCTGTTGTGCCAATGCAAGAAGTGTAATAATAATAATTGTAAAAAATTAAGAACGTTTGTCAAATAAAAATGTAAATGTTGCAGTGGAGTTGGACGCACCTTCTCAGAGCAAAGCATCAAGCTCTTACTGTGGGGCTGAACTCCCGAAAAAAAAAACTTTCAAAACAACATCCAAAGATGTCAGCCACTCACGGATTTTTAGAAAATAACAGGGACAGCGCCTCAGTATTACTCATTTATTTCAGCTGTCAAACAAAGCCTGCTGGCATTTTTGGCCTAGTCGGAAGAGCAATGTCAGCATGCTTTTTATAAAAGCTCAAATAAATGGGTGAAACTTCGGCAGTGATCCTGTTTTTTTCCCTCAGGGTTGGTGAATGCTACCATACGTCTTTGGATGTTGTTTTTAAAACAGCAATAAAAAAACTAATGGTTGCAGAGCAGAACATTACATGCAGCCTTTGGTAGGAAAACTGGTGTTCTCTGTGGCAAAGTGTAAAAGTGATTTCCATGAAGGGTTTTCTACTCAGTCAGTCTGACACCTGTCTTATTTGATGTGGTTGTTATAAATGAACTTGGCACACCTTTCAAGCCCCAACAAAGCAGTACGCCTTGCAGTTTCAGGTAGATTATGCAAATGAATAGAGTTAGGGTAAATGTAATGTAAATTAGAGGAGATAAAAAGGGTTTCTCTTAAGGACTAAAACGAGAAAAGAAAGTTTTTAATAAAGTTTGGTTACTGGTTTCTATTACTGGTTAGTATTTTCCATCTCAAATTTTCCATTTCAACTATCCCAATTGCAGTCCCTTCCTCTAACAGAATACTCTACCTGCATGACTAGGAGCTATGATCAGATAACTTACTTGAGACAAAGCCTTGCATTTTCAGGCAGAATCCAATCATTTGATGTCTCTAAATATGTCTCGGTATATATTTTAATATATAATATCTCTGAAATTCAGCTGTGCATGACTGCAGATGTGACCTGAAGATGGAGGGGGAGATGGCTGTTGGAACAGGTCCCGGTGGGAAAATCCTGATAGCCCGGTTTTACAAGTCCATTCATGTGTGCTATTCATGCATCCTATAGCCTGAAAATGTCAGACTTCAACTACCACGCCGGTAAATCCAACCTGTCACCCCACTGTTGGTTTTGCTTTATAATTTGAAAGAAACTGAACTTAAACTGAATTTAAAAGGTAGACCTACATATTCAGAAGTGTACCTGCACTGACACAGACCATCAAACAAATGGTTTTACTTTTACTTGTCTTTTATTGATGCAGAACATTGGAATATTCCAGAACAAAGAGAATCCACCCTGACAAGTTTTTACCTCCACACCCTTTCCTTAGAGAATGCATGTGCCTCAGGTGAACTGTTGTTCGTATCCCTCTCACGTCAAGGCATTTCAGGACACCCTCTTTAGCTGACCGTCATTTCTTTAGTTTAATTGTTGTTTATCACTGCAGAGCTTCACGCTGGCTGGATGAGCAGCATTGGACGGGGCATGTCGTGTTTGATATTCATTTGTGAACTGCGTTTTCTTGTTTTTCATGGTCAAGCATTCTCAATATAAACTGTTTTAACTGATTTCAGCTGTTTGACTAAAGAGGAATAAAGCAGAGAGTATTAGCATTGTTTGGTACTTTTTTTGCCTTCAAAATCTACACATGAACCTAACGTTATGTAGCCAGTGTCCAGCTTCCATCTTGTTACTCAGTCAAATAGAAGTTGGAGAGTGAGGCTCAGTAAAACATTATGGGAAAGTTACAATGTGTGAACACAACTACGCAAGCACACAGGTATGATGCATGTTGTGTGTGCAAACGTGTGTTCGCTTTGTGGGTTCTCTTGACTACAGCACAGCAACGAGTCATGTAACAGCTACTTGTGTTTTATTGGCAAGCTGTAAAACAATCAGTCTATCTCGTCCTGGCCTTCCTCCATGGTCCACCCTGTTCGACCTGTACTCACCAGCCAAGCGCCTGTACTCCTAGAGCAGTGACTCAGATCTCACTTCAGACTTACAATTCCTTGGAAGCCTGACCTGTATTGGTATGGAAATTGGACGTCCAAACCATGTGCCAGTTGTACGGTAAAGGCTCCTTGTTGTATCTTAAGTGACATGCAGACTTGTAGAAATACTAGTCAATGCTGTTGTTGAATCTTTCTTTTTTTTTCTTTTCTGTTGAATAATGTCGGTTATATTTTGATCAAATTATGTTTTCATCTGTGTGGATACAAGTACACACATATATATATATATATATATATATATATTAACATGCTCGAATGAAAACATTTGAAGAGAATCTTTCTGCGTACATGCGTTAACATTCATGCAGCACTCCTGTTCCCAAGTGTGTCAGTGGTGTGAGTTATCATTACATTTACATTTTACATTTAGTCATTTAACAGACGCTCTTATCCAGAGCGACTTACAGTAAGTACAGGGACATTCTCCCCGAGGCAAGTAGGGTGAAGTGCCTTGCCCAAGGTCACAACGTAATTTTGCACGGCCGGGAATCGAACCAACAACCTTCTGATTAATAGCCCGACTCCCTAACCACTTATCATGCTGCAGACGTGTGTCGCTAGCTGGAAGGATGGACGTTTCTGGAACAGAGCGGTGCACAGTGAGTTATGTAGAGCAGTTCCCAAGACAGGGAGATTTATGTCAGAGCAGCAGGTATGTATGGACGCCATAGAAACTAACCGCGTTACTGAAACAGTAAACCAGGAGAGGGCATGGTATATCACCTATATCCTATGGGTTGTGCTCCGGTCGGTCAACCAGCACAACCCATGGGTTATTGAGCCATATACCACACCTTTTAATTGCTTTTCTACAACAGTTACATTACGTAATGGGACATTTCTTGAAACAAGTATGTAGACTAACAGTTCAGTGTTTTAGATATATTTTTATTAATCTTCACTAAAGTTCTTAAAACATGTTCGTTATTCAACATCAGTATAGCCACACACCACTAGTAGGCTATATGTTGAACGAACTTGTCTTGATTTTCTGAGTTTGGCTGGTACTGTTTGAGCTGCTTGGACAGTGTCGAGTACTGAAGGTTTCAGCTGGCTTGGACAGTGTCGAGTACTGAAGGTTTCAGCTGGCTTGGACAGTGTCGAGTACTGAAGGTTTGCTGTGGTGTCGGATGACAGCTGCTGAGCGCCACTATCATACCCCTCATGGTTGTGTGTGTGTGTCTGTGTGTGCGTCTGTGTGTGTGCGTGTGTGTGTGAGAGAGACTGTGCCTGTGTGTCCTGTCCCCGGCTAAACTTCCCTCTACAACAAGCTAACTGATCCTATCAAAGCATGCTTAATTGTTCTTTATCGCCCACCAGGCCCGCTAGCCGACTTTGTGGAGGAGCTGGACATGCTCCTCAGCGTCCTCCCGGATGATGGAACCCCCCTGATAGTCCTTGGGGACTTCAACATCCACCTCCAAGGAACTCAGGCCGTCGACTTCTTGTCTCTCCTGACCTCCTTCGACCTGACGTTGCTGAGCACACCGGCGACCCACAAAGCAGGCAAACAGCTAGACCTCATCCTAACACGTAACTGTATCACTGACTTAACCTCTGTAACCCCACTGCATATTTCTGATCACTACTTTATCCAATTCTCTATCTCTCTCCCTCCAACTCCTTCTACCTCCCCTCCCCTTGTAACTTTCCGGCGCAACCTCCGCTCCCTATCCCCCTCCCATTTCTCCTCTATTGTAACATCCTCCCTCCCCCCCATTGACGAGTTCTCGTCCCACCCCACTAACACTGCCACTGACACCTTGTTAACCACTTTAACTGCATCACTTGACTCTCTCTGTCCCCTGTCAACCAGGCCTGCACGATCTTCTCCCTCCTGCCTGTGGCTTACGGATGTTATCCGTGAAGAACGGTCCACCCTTCGGGCAGCTGAGAGGAGATGGCGCAAGTCCAAAGGCGGTCCGGACCTTGATAAGTATCACTCCCTCCTCAAATCCTTCTCTTCTCACATAACTGGTGCTAAAACCCTCTACTTTCTGAACAAAATTAACTCTGCTTCAAACCCCCACAAACTTTTTTCTACCTTCTCCACGCTTCTTAACCCACCTCCCCCACCCCCTCCCTCCACCCTGACAGCAGACGACTTCTCCTCCTTCTTTGAGAAAAAAGTCGCCGACATTAGCAGTCGGTTCCCTAAGCCCACCTGTCCTACCCTCTCACCCTCCATGACTGACCCGACTAAATGTCTAAACTCTTTTTCTCCCCTGTCTGAGGCAGAGATCTCTGACCTCATTCTCTCTCATCGCCCCACCTCCTGTCCCCTTGATCCTATACCCTCCCCTCTCTTTCAAACCATCTCCCCCTCCATCATAACTTTTCTTCTCCATGTCCTTAACCCTTTTTTTCCACAGGTACACTTGCACTTATAGCAGTTCATGTTGTTTAATTGTAACTTGTTTAACTACATGCTCTTATGGTTCTTCCCTTTGGCACTTATTTTGGTTGTTCACAATGTGTGCTTCATGTTGTGGCTATCTCGTTGTTATGATCAGTGACCTATGCACTTTGTAAAGCTCTCTCTTGGAAGTCGCTTTGGATAAAAGCGTCTGCTAAATGAATAAATGTAAATGTAAATGTAACAATAAGACATTAGCAGTTCATGAAAGATTAACTTTCGATGTCATGAATGAAAATAGACTCTTGGCTGGTTGAAGATCAATAAATCAATTTTACTTTTATTATTTTAGATTTGTAGTAAATAGTGAAGTGAACTCTTTCGACAGCCAACAAACAAATACAACGACCTTTGTGCATACTGCCACCTTCTGTCTACATGTAGAGTCACACCTTCATTGAAAGTTGTAAGATGCACATTGCTCAGCAGAAAAGTTAGAAACAGCGTGAATACTGAAATCTCCCTTTACTCACACTAGTGATAAACCACTGCATACAACAAGATTTACCATTTAGCAGCCTCTTAAAAAATGTATGATCCATAAGACATATCTTATTAATCTTGCACAGTAGGCTAGTCTTAAAATCAGTACTGAGTACTATTTTTTGATTACACACACAGTATATAATTACCCTATAAATCCCAGGACTATAACAACATAACACTATTTGAATTTAGCAAGTAGAACAGTGCATGTTGATCATTGCAGATTACGTAACATGGAGGAAGTCATTGTCTTCCACTGGATCCCCGACCATCGTGTTCATCCACTTCTGGATACGAGGATCTGAACCTGTGGACGAAAGGTAAACTAATAACAGTGACACAGAAAAGAACGTGGCTTCTGAGTGGAAACTCGTCCTCTGACATTCAGACACACTCACCCAACACTTCCGTAAGACTCTCCTGACTCCTCCCCTTCCCTGCCGCGGACATCTTCATGACGGCCATCTTGCACACGCTGATACGCTCCCTGCTTGTTCCGCTTCCACTGCCGGTGCTGCGGATGATCACCCCACTGGAGCTGCTGGAGATGACCCTGCAGCCACTCCCACTTCCTGTCTTACCTACCCCGGCTCCTCCCCCTCCAACACTCATCCGTCCAGAGGTACCCATGCTCATCCTTCCTGTACTTCCTGTAGAGTTCAGCCTGCCTCCACTTCCTGCAGGACTCAGTCTCCCTACACTTCCTGCAGGACTCAGTCTCCCTGCACTTCCTGCAGTACTTAGTCTCCCTGCACTTCCTGTAGAACTCAGTCTCCCTGCACTTCCTGCAGTACTCAGCCTGCCTGCACTTCCTGCAGTACTCAGTCTCCCTCCACTTCCTGTAGAACTCAGTCTCCCTCCACTTCCTGCACTGCTTCCTGTGCTCATGCCATACACCATCCATTCTCCGCTCCCCTCCCTGTTGATGCGACCCGCTCTTCCCCTGGTGCCCTGACAATCTTCACTTTCTGCCTCAGCTCCAGCAGAGCTACTTAGCATGCCTCCACTAGCGGAACGACTTAGCATGCCTCCACTAGCGGAACTACTTAGCATGCCTCCACTAGCGGAACGACTTAGCATGCCTCCACTAGCGGAACGACTTAGCATGCCTCCACTAGCGGAACTACTTAGCATGCCTCCACTAGCGGAACGACTTATCCTGCCTCCACTACCTGAACTACTTAGCATGCCTCCACTGGTAACACTACTCATACTAGATTTCCTACTGGCTGTGCTATGCACAACTCCTCCTGTTTTTGCACTGCCCCCACGCTTTACGTGATCAGTAGTGAAGGTGACTGTTCTCTGGCCTCCTGTCCCCTCTTCCTCCACACCCAGACCGCTGGGACTCTCTGCCTCCACACCCAGACCGCTGGGACTCTCTGCCTCCACACCCAGACCGCTGGGACTCTCTGCCTCCACACCCAGACCGCTGGGACTCTCTGCCTCCACAGCCAGACCGCTGGGGCTCTCTGCCTCTACACCCAGACCGCTGGGGCTCTCTGCCTCCACACCCAGACCGCTGGGGCTCTCTGCCTCCACAGCCAGACCGCTGGGGCTCTCTGCCTCTACACCCAGACCGCTGGGACTCTCTGCCTCCACAGCCAGACCGCTGGGGCTCTCTGCCTCTACACCCAGACCGCTGGGGCTCTCTGCCTCCACACCCAGACCGCTGGGGCTCTCTGCCTCCACAGCCAGACCGCTGGGGCTCTCTGCCTCCACACCCAGACCGCTGGGGCTCTCTGCCTCCACACCCAGACCGCTGGGGCTCTCTGCCTCCACACCCAGACCGCTGGGGCTCTCTGCCTCCACAGCCAGACCGCTGGGGCTCTCTGCCTCCACACCCAGACCGCTGGGGCTCTCTGCCTCCACACCCAGACCGCTGGGGCTCTCTGCCTCCACACCCAGACCGCTGGGACTCTCTGCCTCTACACCCAGACTGCTGGGGCTTTCAGTGTTGCTGCCGTCAGCTAAGCTTGTGATGGAAACTCTACCGTCGACACTCTGTACTTGTAACACGGGTTCCTTGTTATTAATATGACTTTGACGCTCAGATTCTGTTACTATCACAGCCCCACTCCGTGTGAGCTTACTTCCTGTGATGCTTACTAGAGCTCCGTTCTCCTGTGCAGGTGTCACAGCGCTGCTCCTGTCAGTTACAGTGACCGCATCAGCACCCTGACAGACTAGCTCAACTTTACTTTCCACCTGAGCTGTCTTTTCTGCTGCGCTTGCTTTGCCTCTGTTCTCCAAATGGTGTTGCTGTTCTTCCTTTTGTTTTCCAGACGTTTTTTCACCATGTTCTACGCTGGTCACCTGGTCACCATGTTCTACGCTGGTCACCTGGTCACCATGTTCTACGCTGGTCACCTGGTCACCATGTTCTACACTGGTCACTTCACCACCATGTTCTACACTGGTCACCTGGTCAACATGTTCTACACTGGTCACCTGGTCACCATGTTCTACACTGGTCACCTGGTCACCATGTTCTACGCTGGTCACCTGGTCACCATGTTCTACGCTGGTCACCTGGTCACCATGTTCTACGCTGGTCACCTGGTCACCATGTTCTACGCTGGTCACTTCACCACCATGTTCTACACTGGTCACCTGGTCAACATGTTCTACACTGGTCACCTGGTAGCCAAGTTCTACACTGTTTACCTGGTCACCATGTTCTACACTGGTCACCTGGTCATCATGTTCTACAATGGTCACCTGGTAACCATGCTCTACACCGGTCACTTCATCACCATCCTCTACACTGGTCACATGGTCTACACTGGTCACCTGGTCACCATGTTCTACACTGGTCACCTGGTCATCATGTTCTATAATGGTCACCTGGTAACCAAGTTCTACACTGGTCATCTGGTCACTTTGTTCTACACTGGTCACTTCACCACCATGTTCTACACTGGTCACCTGGTCACCATGTTCTACACTGGTCACTTCACCACCATGTTCTACACTGGTCACCTGGTAACCAAGTTCTACACTGATCACCTGGTCACCAGGTTCTACACTAGTCATCTGGTCACCATGTTCTACAATGGTCACCTGGTCACCATGTTCTACACTGATCACCTGGTCACCATGTTCTACACTGGTCATCTGGTCACCATGTTCTACAATGGTCACCTGGTAACCATGCTCTACACCGGTCACTTCATCACCATCCTCTACACTGGTCACCTGGTCTACACTGGTCACCTGGTCACCATGTTCTACACTGGTCACCTGGTCAACATGTTCTACACTGGTCACCTGGTCACTTTGTTCTACACTGGTCACTTT
The DNA here is from genome assembly GCF_963692335.1 of Osmerus eperlanus. Classification (NCBI taxonomy): domain Eukaryota; kingdom Metazoa; phylum Chordata; class Actinopteri; order Osmeriformes; family Osmeridae; genus Osmerus; species Osmerus eperlanus. Next base: position 23,294,913 of record NC_085019.1, read on the forward strand.
ACCACCATGTTCTACAATGGTCACCTGGTCAACATGTTCTACACTGGTCACCTGTTCACTTTGTTCTGCACTGGTCACTTTACCACCAAGTTCTACACTGGTCACCTGGTCACCATGTTCTACACTGGTCATCTGGTCACCATGTTCTACACTGGTCAACTGAACAACCCTTTCTGCAACACACAGACCTCCTCGTTCAGGACTTAAGTCCTGGACAGCCACATTGATGTGACTCCCTCCATCATCTCTACACGTGAACATTACTTCCTCCTTGACATCCCCGTTTCCTTCCCCTGATACGACCTGCTTGTCCTGTACATCACTGGCCACGTCAGCACTGCCTAGAACCCCAGTCTCAGCACTGGCATCTGTAGGCTCAACACTCCCCCCCTTCCTCTCCACCTTCACAGTCCCCACATAGCTCCCTGGACTCACACTCCATGAACTGATGACCTCAATTACTGCTTCCCCAACCTGCAGGTGAGCATCACTATGCAGGTGAGCATCACTATGCAGATGAGCATCACTATGCAGGTGAGTGGGATCGTCCTGCAAGCCTTGCACTGTGTTGCTGATATGAGTCACACTACCAGCTTCGGTCTTAGGTGATAGTGTGTTTATATTGACAACACTCTCAGTGCTGCATGCTTCTCTGGTCTTGACAGTGCTAGCCTGCATTGAACCTCGATCCAAATTGATTTGTTTATCGTTCATGCGGCTGCTCTGATTATCTCTCTTCAAACTGTTCGAGGGAGCTTCAAGGCAGCCATCAGTGGTTGTGGTGTGAAGCACCTTCGTCCTGTCTGCGACGGGCACGCCTGGCCTGGAACGAGACGGCTCCACCATCTGCGTCTCCATCACATGACTGCTGACGCGCTCCCTGCTGGCCTCCATCTGTCTTTGACCTCCGAACCTGCTGGAGGTCGCCCTGCCCCTGGCCTCTGCATAAACAAGGCCGCTCGGGTCAGCCAGAACGTTGTTTATGAGGGCACCTTGGCTACTCGTTAGACAGAGACTAGGGGCGTCAGCCTTGCAGGTGAAGGTCAAGGTTCTGTTGAGGACAGTGGTGTTATTGTTTTGTCTTTGACAATTTTACATTAATTAACATCGTCAACATTTTGCATGAAAGGGAACGAAGGAAAGACGAAGAAAGGAAATACAAGTGATTCACGGAACGCCCCACCTGTCTTCCTCCCCGTCCAGGAGCCTCCTGTACTCTGCGATCTCCATCTCCAGCCGGGTCTTGATCTCCAGCAGCATCTGGTAGTCTGCAGCCTGATGTACTTGAGACAGACGCATGTGCTGCAGCTCCCCCTCTAAGGAGCCTAAGAACTGCTGCAAGCGCCCGAGCAACAGGCCGAACCGCTCGTCCACTTCGGCCACATTTGCCTCCAAAGACTGGTTCTGTCCAGCAGGGGAAGGCGAAGGACCAAACAGCCGTTACAGAAACAGCTCAGTGTCCGACCGACGCTGTCTTGGTGTTCCATACTTTTAGACTGATATGTGTCTGTGCGTTTAACACGATATTGGCAACCTTCAGATTACTAGCCCGATTCCCTAACCGCTCAGCCACCTGATTTGTTGTTCGAGAGGACCTTTGTTGACCTTGCTGTTTCTCTGTAAATGCACTTAAGTGGTCCTAATTTCGTTGGGTGCAGAGCTATACAATGACAATAAAGTCCCTCCCTCTTGTGGAAGATAGGTGAAGTAGGGTTGTGTACCTGGGCCTGCTGCTTGTGGAGGGTGACCTCCAGGGCCTGCCTGGCTCTCTTCAGCTCCCTCCGCTCTACCAGACCCTCCTCGGAGCCCGCTGGACAGACACTCGCTTGGTGTCTCAACAGTTCTGCCTGTGGAACCCGGACGGAACAGACCACGGCCCGAGGTTACGGACACAGTAAGACAGGTTTCAATACTCACACACATATCTATGTTGGAATTGATGGTGGTGAAGATAACAACATCTCAGATGTTCTCACCTGTCTGTGGAACCAGGTTTCAGCCTCCGCCTGGTTCTTGTGGACCAGCGCCAGACACGTGGTGTGGAGATTATCCAGTTGCTGTGTGAGGTCTGCTGAAGGAGCACAGTCCATCTCAACAGCAACGGGTTCAGACACCCACGACAGAACCTCCTGCACCACCTGGAGGAACATGGACACGCAGTAAGCACTCTCTTACTCAGGCAGGAGAACCCTGTCTACTGTATAACACCAGCAGTACTGGTAATACGTTCTGGTTCACCCTTTGGATTGTGTGATGATTTGTTACCGGAACAACTGAAACTGATCGTTTGGACTTTTTAAATGGGTTTTCACAGAGCGTGTTCCAGAGTGACCTCACCTCTTCGTGGTCGGTCTTGAGGAGATCCAGATCTTCGGCACGTTGGTCAAGCTGGAGATGCAGGTGTCTGTTCAAGAACAGAAGCTCCCCCTGGAGCCTCTGCAGGAAGTCCAACTCCGAAGACACAACCACCCAGCGCCTGTGCTCCTCCTCATATCTACACCACACAGGACAGCATGACGCTACTGTGTGTGTGAGGTGTAGAGAGTGTGCGTGTGTGTGTGAGATAGAGTGTGTGTTTGTATGTTTAAAAGTAGAGCACGTTTGAGTCGCAACGTGTTCACCTGTAATGTAAAGCGTCTAATGACCAAACAGAACTAACTTGGTGTTGTAGTTATGGGCCTCTCGTTCCGTATTGACTGTCTGCAGTTTGAGCTGGCTGTGAAAGATGTGCTGCTCACTGATCTGGGAGTGGAGATTAGGGAGACAGAAAGATCCAATTACTCATACGTTCTGAACTATTGTCAGACATGTTTATAACCTTGTCAGTGATGCAGTGAATGTAGGCACTGACGTGTGAGTCGAGTGACATTTAAAGATCACACAGATGCAGGCACAGACTTGCCCGACCTACATTCACCTAAACCCTATCCATCTTTAACTTTCAACAGTTATATGCCCCTGAACCAGATCACCTGGTCTGTAAGGCATGAAGCCAGGATAAACGACATTAACATGCCTGTTTCTTCAGGTCTTCCACTGTCTTCAGGTGGGTGTCCAGGTCTCGGAAGTCTGCAGGGTAGCTGTTCTCCAGATGATCTCTGATCTGCAGGGTCAGCTGATGATTGGCTGCTTCCAGAGTTTTGACCTGATTGAATTTGATTTTTTTTATTGTCCATTAGTGTTGTATGAGAAGAGTTCCGTGATAAACATTTTCACAAAGCGTCAACTTCAACCTTTCAACTATTTGTGTTGCATGCCGTGTGAAAGTGTGTTGAATGTGATGAATTTCTCACAGCATAATAAGAGTATCAAAGAGTGAAGTCGACATTTGAAACCAGCGTATTCAGATGAAAACACAGGTAAGCACCTGGGGCCCCTGCAGCTTTCACAATAGGGATATACAATCTACAGGGATTCTGCAATATATTTGATGTGTCAGCAGATAGGATGTTCCACCAGATCAAGTAAACTCTGCACTACACAGCAGACAGTATACAACATTTATTTTTCCCACCAACATAAAACACCAAGATATATCCTAATAAAAATAAATCTAATCTCTTCCCCACATGGAATTTACAGTAAAGAATAAATACCATGATACCACAACTTTTTCAAACATAGGCCTAGTTTTAAATATAAACCTATTACAAAATTATTCTTCCAAAAAAAAGTAACATTTTAGATTTGTAACATTTATGTGTGGTATTAGAGCTACTGTAAAAAAAATAATACAATACGTTTAAAAAACACTGAGATGTTTAAGTTTGCTCACCTTATCCATATAGGATGCCAGACGTTCATTCAGGTCCTGCAAGGTCACCTTCCCATCTACTGGCATTACTGAGAAAGCGTGGTCCCTCAAAAGAGGATTTGGTGGGTATTCCATTGAGACCTGTGTGCCATAAGCATGAGGATACTGAGACTGACCCCTTCTTCTATCTTCAGCTGTTAGGGAACCTCCGACACGCAACATCTGCCATTGTGCCATGTCACCTGCAGACCGATGCTAGCTAGCTGTCAGCTCCCTAACATTCCAGTAGAGACATTTGTGAAGAGTGGCTTGAGTTTTGCTTTTCTAAAACGTTATAAAGCAGGTGCAGACAAGTTGAAACTCAGACCACAGACATGAACTGTATTGTTTGGGAAAACGTCTTAAGAGTGGAGGGGTTATGGTGTAGCTATACTGTGTCGATGTGGCTAGAGGCAAAATAAGGCTGCTTCAAAAGGTCATACCAAACACAAGCATACGTTTGTTCACTTTAGTGGAGTGACATTTAAATATCACACAGGAACAGTTTCAGACTTGCCTGACCTATACAGGCCTGAACAGGTATTTAACTTTCAACTGTTGTTAATCCCCTTTTGGATGTGTTCCGACCCAGATGATCTTCAGAACTTGTCTCTGAGCGGTAAAGAAAAGATGAACCATGTTAACATGTCTGTTTCTGTGGTTCTTAGGCTACACAGTGTTCAAGTGTGGTTGTATCCATTCCACATTAAGGGTTAGGGACGTTTCCTTTTTTATTTGGGAAAACGTTTAGAGGATGGGTACCAGGCGGGTACTACTGTACAGAGGAGGCACTCCAAAGGTATTTTCCAATTTGTATGTTTTACCATTTCAAATTAAGTTAATGTAATTGAATCTTCATACAACAGCTTTCATTTACCTCATAGAAAATGTGTTTTAAATCAGAATCAGAATTCGGTTTATTCGCCATGTATGTTATACAAACACGGAATTTACTGTGGCAGGGAGGTGCAAAACACTAAACATATACAGATCTTAAATTAAGTAAAAGTACAAAAGTTTAACTATTTCTAAGAACTAAACAATCTAAGAATACAACAATTTAAATATAAAATAAAATATATATAAAAATAAGAATAGAATGAGCAGCGTGAATGATTAACATAGTGCAATCGGATACTGAGATAAAGTGGCTTATGCATACTGAATTGCCATTAGATGGACTTATAATATGGATGGAAAGAAACTGTTCTTATGGCGTGAGGTTTTGGTCCCGATGGACCGCAGCCTTCTGCCAGAGGGGAGTAGCTGGAACAGGGAGTGACCAGGGTGGGAGGGGTCGGCCACAATCTTCCTCGCCTCCTGATGTTCAGTTCCCACTTGAGGTCCTGGGAGAGGATAGCGCCCAGGAAGCGGAAGGACTCCACAGTGTTGACTGGGGAGTCGCACAGGGTGATGGGGATGAGTGGGGCTGTATTCTTCCTGAAGTCCACAACCATCTCCACTGTCTTAAGAGCATTGAGCTCCAAGTTGTTCTGGCTACACCAGGTCACCAGGTTGTCAGCTTCCCACCTATAGTCAGACTCATCCCCGTCAGAGATGAGCCCAATGAGGGTGGTGTCGTCCGCAAACTTCAGAAGTTTGACAGACGGATGACTGGAGGTGCAGCTGTTGGTGTACAGGGAGAAGAGCAGAGGGGAAAGGACGTAAAGACAGTTACATTGAACAATCCAAACCAAGGGAATATTTCATTTGTAAACGTTTCGAAATCGAGGGTGTTGAGACTAGGGTAAAACTGAATTGGTAGGCCCTATGTAATTTTGAATCATCAATCATTCACACCGGAACCTTCCAAACTAGACCAAAGAGGAATTCTTCAATATCTAGAAGTTACATTTGGAAATGTAGATGGCATGCAGGGCTCGGCCAACTCACCACACAACTGTTTCAAACAAACTCGAGTCAATTATAATTACTAAAAAAATATGCATATAATCCAATATGCATTATTGGATTATTTTTGTGAAATTATTTTTTTGAAATTATTTTTTCAAGCTTTCAAAACTATTTTTTCTAAAGTAAAAAAAATAAATATCTAAACTTTTTTCCCCACATACACAGTGAAAGGAGAGTACAGAGGAGGAGTGGGGAGATGAGAACAGAGAAGCCTAAAACTGAGTAAAGCAGAGAAAAGTACAGTAGAGTCCTCATTAAGCAAACTTTTTTTCCCCCAATTTTTTTTTTTTTTCCAAACGTTTTTAGAAAGTATTTTTTCAACCTTTGAAAACTTCACATATAAAAAATTGCCTGGCTTTAACATTTAGGAAGTATAAAATACAGATGTGTGTAAATAATTTAAGGAGTGAAAGTAAAAAGTTGTCAGAAAAATGTATAGTGAAGTAAAGTAGCCTACTGACACCAGAAGAATCTACTTAAGTACAGTAACAAAGGAGTTGTAATTCGTTACTTCCCATCTCTAGCACCCAGTATTAAAAAATGTTTGTGCTGTTGTTTCTTAAAGCTATTTTGCTCCTTTTTCTGTAAAATTGCTAAACTACTGACTTCCGGATATACTGAAATGCCATTTCGTATGTATATGTAAGTTTTCAGTAGTATGAATGCGTGTACACGTGAACATTTCACATGTGAATGCTTTTCATATGTCTATGCGAGCATTTCACATATGTGGATGTGAGTTTTCAGTAGTTTGGCTGTGTGTGAACGTTTCATGTGAATGTGTATATGTTTCATGTGTTTCAGTAAGGACAATTTGAATTGTTTCCTAAATGGCCCCTAATAATCTCTGGCAAGGTCCCTACAGTTTCACATGGATTTCTGTTCAAATTAGGAGAGAGACCTTTAAAAGTAGCTAAAGTAAAATAAATGTCCATTCAGTCGTAGTTAAAAATAGGTTTTACAGGTTGAGAAAAGGGTGCTCATATAAAAAACAAATTTATTTCAGATAATGTTTTACCCAGTCGCGTCGTAGTTCGGTTTAGCGCCAGTGTAACTACAACAAATCGGTTATGATGTTACGGTAACAGCAACAAAAAAAATAATAATGTTCTCAGCTACTTCATAATGACGTAATCTTTCCGGTAAAGTTTGAGAAATTTGTAGGTGCGGCGCGCGTCACTATCGAAGCCGAACCAGGGAGGAGCTATAAAAGGTTGTTTTCCTCTCTGCGAGCTTCGCAATCTCCATTTTGTGAAACCCTTTCCAGCTCCACCAAGAGCCCCGTAAACCGGAGGATCCAAAAAGACTATTGTACACTTCAAATTTGCAGACCAGTTGCTCGCTAACCCGTTATTGTCCGAAAGGAAAGCAAATCTTATCGTATGTCCGCTATCCAGAACCTCCAAACTTTCGGTAAGCATTTAAAAAAACAACAACTAGCCTAGCTTTCCAGCTAGCGAGTGTTTGCTAGCTAAGTTGCTAGCGCACACAAGAGGTGGGGGATGGGCAGGAGGTAGCCGGCTAAAGTTACGTTTTTAACGATCTCCCGTCTTCATTAATCTGCCCGAGCTAGCACTAAACTAAGTATCGATGTTTCAGTTCATCCAGCCGTAACGACGCTTACGGTATTTAAAAAATGTACATCACATTTTAAACCGATTTGCTGTTAGTCGAAGGTAAGGTTTTCTCCAAGAAAAAGCTAGCGCTAGCTTAGCCGACGTCGTTAGCCAACTTCTAGGACTAGAGCCAAGTGTTGCCTTCGTTACGAAACCTGGCACGGCTAGCCCGTCTTCATCGTCATTTCGACATCAGCCTGTCTTGGAGACTCGTTTTCTATACGTTTGAGCGATATTCCTGATTTGGCAAAATGGCTAGACTACCAAAAACGCAGTCAACAAGCTAGCTTTAGCTAACGTCGAATAACCACGTCGATCAATGGCTTATGGCCACAGATTCAGAAGGCCGTCAAGTCAGTGGCCTTGGCTCATAAATGTATCCCTGCATCGCAAAAGGAAAGTGCGAAAGTAAATTGAGTACTGTAATCCCTTCAGTAATACGAGTCGTCTTGCCACATCTAGGTAGCAGAGTTGCGATTGTAGTCTATTTTAGCTACAGACGTTCTCAGCGTTAGCTAGGCTAGCTAACTAGCAATCAACAACAGGAACACAATCATCGACGTTAAACAAGGCCAGTCGAGACCGGTTGTTCACGAGGTGTAGGCCCCGCTCTCCAGCCAGGACAGACTTCGTCTAGCTACTAGTAGCTTCTCATATTTGGTCATCAAGCTGGTTGCTTCCGCTTATTTGTATAGCAGGACAATTATAAGTGCTTCAAATAATACATAAATGGCATCAATTCCAGACCTCTAAAAACGTATTAAATACCATTTACAAAGCGTTACATAAAAAAATAAAATAAGAACAGGAGTGTTGAACGAGAGCAGTGTAAGAAATTAAACGGAAACCGAGACGTCTTAAGCCGTGATTGTAGCGAGTTGCCGCAGACCTGCTAGCGAAATTGTCCACAACATCTTTATTAACTAACTTTGGCGGTTACATTCAAGTTCATTAAAATCTGACGTCAATTAACCGTTTCCTTGTCGCGCAGACCCCTTTGCTGATGCAACCAAGGGTGATGACAGGCTCCCTGCCGGGACTGAGGACTACATCCACATAAGAATCCAGCAGCGCAACGGCAGGAAGACTCTGACCACGGTCCAGGGCATAGCCGCGGACTATGACAAGAAGAAACTAGTCAAGACCTTCAAGAAGGTACGTCGCTATGACAACATGGTCGATTTCGGAGGGTTTCAGAACCTGATCAGATGTGTTGCTGGTTATCAGTTTAAGGAAGTTTTTGGTGGTTATGTGTTATATTGAAGGATATGTTTGTGATTGTGTTTTTGTCTCTGTTAGAAATTTGCCTGCAATGGGACAGTGATTGAGCACCCAGAGTATGGTGAAGTGATTCAGCTGCAGGGAGACCAGCGCAAAAATATTTGCCAGTTCCTGACTGAGGTAGGTTTTTTTTTTTTTACGTCTGAACGCGGTCGGCTGTGCTGTTGTCAAACGCCTCGTGTTTGTAAACACTGCGGCTACCACAGCAGTGACTGCTGACTGGGGTGGATTGGCCTTTTGTCTGACTCCCTCCCTCCCCTCCCCCCTCCAGATCGGCCTGGCCAAAGAGGAGCAACTCAAGGTCCACGGGTTCTAGAGGCGTCCAGTGCCCCCCCTCCTCCCCCCCGTCCTCACCCCTCAGACGGCAAAGCTGGCCCGTGCTCCATCCTGCCCTGCGACCCGCAGCGGTGCCTCAAGCCATCCATCATGACCGCCTCTAATCTGAGACTCTTTACTAGCAGTTTACCTCCCCTCTGCCAGGGGGCAGTCCTGTACAAACTTGGACTCACAGCTCCACTAATGATGCGCGATGAGTGGTGATTTTATTTTACCCCCCCTCCTCCCCCCCCACCCACCCCTCTTGGTAATTTTTCCTTTTTAGTTCTTGTGCCACACAAAGGGTGCAAGTTTCATGTAACTCTTTTTGTTTTGTACAACATGTTTCAATAAAATAAGTTGCCACTTGTGGAACCTTGTTGTGATGGAAGGGCTGTGTTTGTGGCTGGGAGACGAGGGTTTGAGCGGTGTCGAGACCTCTGCAGGTCCAGGACGGTTGTTGTAGAAGTCGGCCAACGGTGTTAGTCCACCTCCTCCTCTCCACCAGCTTGTGCATCTTCCCTAACCATTTTATTAACTTTATGCACATTTTATTTTTAAATGCTGTAATATTTTCAATTTTTCTTTAACCTGAAAAAGACCAACGTATCTAATGTGGTTGCACAGCTATCAGGAGGCTGGTGTTATGAAGCAATGTGGGATGCCAGTGTTGCTAAAAGCCATTTGAGAGTTGATGCTGTGCTCTCATATCTCACATGGAGAATGGAGGGGAGAGTCCTGTTTTGCAAATTCCACCTTTTATTCAATAAATATTTGCAATTGAAATCGTCTCGTGTCTTGAGTATAAGGAACCTCTACAGGCGGCACACAGGAGCGGGTTCTTTAGCTGGACGTTCTGCAGACTTACCGGTGTGTCAGGGAACCCAACGATGTGTTCACACCAGCCATATTTTTTTTGTTGCATGTATATTATGGCGTTTCTGCTTTATTGAGGACAGGGACTGTAGGGGACTCTGCTGACCAGGCAGGGGACATCACGTTCTGACCTGTTGATCCAGAGTCCCTCCACCCAGCTGTAACTGATCTTGGGCTGCCCCTGTTGACGGTGACCATGCCAGCTAGTCCATCTGTGTAAGATGATCCTCTACGTTTCTGATCATGCTGTTCATTCCTGACGCAGTCACACCAGAGGTCATCCCCGAGTCGTAAGAGGTTCAGAGGCTGCAGCGGCCCTGTCACACCACTAGAGGGCACTGTGAAAGCACAGATGACGGTCGACTGCAAGTTGCAACCCAGCGATCACCGCTTTGCTGTGGACGGGGACCAAAGGCATTTTGAGATTTACATGAGGAAACCCCTTAAAGTATTTTTTAAAATCCTGCTACCTGCAGTTAGTTGTTTTTGAAAACTTGAATCGTCCATAGCCCCTCAGTTTTACTTTGCTGTCAGAACCTGTGGAAGTACATGAAGCTGGGTCATGTTTACTTCAGGAACATCTTGTTTCCATAGCTGTCGGTGGTATCCTCCCAGCGCTGCTGTTCAGTGTTTGCGTGGTCAACATAGACCGGAACAGACACATCTCCTGGTCGCTATCCTTTCTCAGTGAAGAGAGGTAGTTTGTCACAAAAGTGTGACACATACTAATGAGTTAGTGTCCTCAGGCCACTGTCACTCAGATAACTGTATGTGTGTGTGTGCCTAGGGCATTATCAGAAAGGGAAACCAGTCAAAGACCAGGGAGAAATCGACAGCAGTGTGACATTATTTATTCTATAATACGATTGATACTGAAATTTGTTCAAATAACTTGCGCTAGTCTTTGTTCTACTGAAAGGTAACAAAAAAGGTGAAAACCGTGTTTCTAGGTGAGCCCTCAGGACACGGAGAACGTTCCAGAAGAGTTCGTCTCTTTTACTCTCACTGTCTAGATCTAGTTAGGTCCTGTCATCACCTCAGCAGGCTGGAAACTGTGTCCCGCCTGGACATTGCCGCTCAACTCAAACTGGAGATAATTGGTTTAAAACATCTATCATCGAAATGTCACAGGGAATGTATCCCTCGAAGTGGCAAGTCGCCGAGGAAATCCACAGAGTATCCGATCCTAATTCAAGCAGCGGATCAGCCCTCTCAACAATCCTGCTGTATTCAAGTCAAGAACAAAACCTCCATGCCTACAGATACAACAGTTGTTATTTCCACGCTGCCATCAAGACACCACAGTTATCCAATCCTCCAGATTAAGATCTTTGAGAAACATCAAAGGCTTCTCCTGTTCCTCGTCCATCTTCCTCCCCCCCCCCCCCCCCTCCCCCCCAGCCTGAAGGGACATAAAAGCTCCTTAGTGTCTGGTCAGTAAACAGACAGCGAAGAAAGTCCCAAACAGAGAGGAGAGAGTGGGAAGAGAACCAGAGGACTTGAAGACCCGGATGCTTTCATCTTCTTCCTGTTCCATTTCCTGTTTCCCCCCTCCAGCTCATTCAAGTCTTCACACTGAGAGAAGCATCTGGCATCCGTCTGCCTAATCTGGTCACGGCGGTGAGGCGGTGTCTCTGTTGGGAGAGCTGTCTCCTGGCCAAACCCTCGAGCCACATTCAGGACTCTCTAACATCGCCACGGTAATCCCCTTAGTGCCATGGCAACGCTGGAGGCAGACTTTGGGGGCTGTGTTTGAGAAGCTCGGAGGTGTTGTGTAACCTTCGCTGTGTGGATGAATGGGATCCTCTCCTGGGGTTTTCCGTATGGAGAAACAGCCTAGATCTGGTGGAACGGTTCAAGACTGCGCTGCTCTAACTTCCCCATCCTGTCGTGGAGAAGATTTGTCGGGCGGTGTGACGCATACTTATTCTCTAAAAATGATCTCCTACACTTCCCTTTCTCACTCTCACACATAATACATTACAAGGAACTGCAGCTATAGAAGAGATGGATATGCTAGAAATGCACACACACACACATACAGACACACACACATACAGATGACACTATTATGAAAGTGTCCCAGGTGTGGTCTTCCTCTGGTACCTAATGAACTCCCCGGGGTGACAATTATGCCTTTCTCCCTCTGTCCTCCCCCCCTCTCCGTCCACCAGGCCTCCCCCTCTCCTCTCCCTCCACCAGCCCCCTCCCCCCCTCTCCTCTCCCTCCACCAGCCCCCCCCCCCCCCTCCTGTCCCTGGGGTCTGGGGAACAGAAACCCCTGGAGGGGGATGTTCGTCTGCCTGCTATCTCACAGGAAAGTAACAACTTGTCTTGCAGGTGCAGCAATATGACTGCACAGCTGTGCCATCTTCAGCGATGGAAACGACTATGCTGTTATTAAACCGGTGGATGACTCGGTCAGTTTCACCACAGAAGACTGCAGAGCTTCGGGGGAAAGTCTGAAGGCAGAGTTCACGTTCTAGTTTGAATCACATTTGTATGCTAATGCCAGCTGTATTGAAAGCTGTGTCGGGGGAAATGACTGGTTTTAATATAAGCGAATAACAATTGTGACAGTCCAGCTGTACGTGATATATGATCACCATTAAAGAGGCTTCTCATCAGTGCTGTTTGTTGAAATGACAGTAATTCAGTGCTAGAACCCAGCTGATGTGATACATTAACAGCTTCTTCTAGCGGGGTCATTGTAGTTGGATAAATAACTGGACTGATTTCAGACTACCGTGCAGATGGTTGTGATTGGGAACAGTAATGACAGGATAGAGGGAGGAGGGCAGGGTGATATGTGTGTTTTGTAAAATGTGTCATAGCTAAGACAAAGACATCACTGCGATACAAATCTATAAGACATCAACACTAATCCCTTAAAACAAGTATCATTGTAGTATAAAAATGGTCAAAGTGGTTCAGGAACCGTTCTTTCAGTTTCGACTCCTCTGAGGGAGAGATCAGTTTTTACTCCTCTGAGGCAAAGAGATCCGTTTTTACTCCTCTGAGGCAGAGAGATCCGTTTTTATTCTTCTGAGGCAGAGAGAGATCAGTTTTTATTCTTCTGAGGCAGAGAGAGATCCGTTTTTATTCTTCTGAGGCAGAGAGAGATCCGTTTTTACACAAGCTCTTAACTCTACTAAAGAGAACCAGTATTTACGATGCCCTCTCTCTCTCTATCTTTTTTCTCTTGTCCTACTTTGAACACAGTATATGGTCGACATAGCCCTTTAGAATAAAAGAAATGCCACTCTTTTGATACCTCACACGCAAGCAATCACACACACAGACACACACAGACACACACACACACAGAATGCTTTGCGGCAACCAGGATGAAGGAAATAAACTCCTTCAAGACAAGCCAGTTCTCTGACCCAGATATGGGCTACAGGCAAAGGAAGTAAAGAAAGATCGCTGTAAATACACACACACACAAACACACACTCTCAATCACCAAACGTTCCGTTGCCGGAGTGTGGTTACTGTGGTCTAGATCCGCAGGTGCTCCCCTCCGCTTGCGTGTGGTCGACTCACACGGCTCTGCGTGTCAACATGCTCATGTCACATGTCAGCAGAGGGGCTGGGAGAGGCAGGCAGGGGGGGTCTCCACCCTGCAGCCTCTCCTCCTGCAGACACAGACCTGCTCCTCCACCCTGCAGCCTCTCCTCCTGCAGACACAGACCTGCTCCTCCAGGCTGCAGCCTCTCCTCCTGCAGACACAGACCTGCTCCTCCAGGCTGCAGCCTCTCCTCCTGCAGACACAGACCTGCTCCTCCAGGCTGCAGCCTCTCCTCCTGCAGACACAGACCTGCTCCTCCAGGCTGCAGCCTCTCCTCCTGCAGACACAGACCTGCTCCTCCACCCTGCAGCCTCTCCTCCTGCAGACACAGACCTGCTCCTCCACCCTGCAGCCTCTCCTCCTGCAGACACAGACCTGCTCCTCCACAGACACACGCAGAACCAGTCAACCAGCACCGTTTCATTATTTCCATAGTGCTAAACCTCTTCCATTTAATCCCCTTTAATTAGGCCCTCTCTGACAGAATCCTTCACTGTGAGCTGTGCTGAGGAGGAAGCGTGGAGTCTGTCCTTTGCAGACGTGAGACGTGATGGAGCTGGAGATCCCCCAGTCTGGGTCGGAGGGAGTGGAGTTCGGAGGGGAAGCGTGAGCCTCAGGACACGTGGTAACTTTGGGGAGAAAAGGGGAATTATGAATCAATCTACTTTAGTCCAGCGAGGTTTACATAATTCTTAATGCGCATTGTGGAAGGTAATTCATTTCCACTTATTAGACTTAGACTAAGCCTGCAGTGTAATATGTATCCACTATTGGATAAAAGTGCACAATGTAGCACAGAATGTGTTCCGGATGAGGTGCTTCATGAGTTAACACCCGCGTCATTTTTCTCTCACTCCTTCTCCATCTCTTTTCTTCTTTTCCCTTTATTTCCAGCTCAATCAGCCAATCAGCCCATCAGCCCACCAGCCCAATCAGCCCATCAGCCCACCAGCCCATCAGCCCACCAGCCCAATCAGCCCACCAGCCCACCAGCCCATCAGCCCACCAGCCCAATCAGCCCATCAGCCCACCAGTCCACCAGCCAATCAGCCCACCAGTCCAATCAGCCCACCAGCCCAATCAGCCCACCAGTCTACCAGTCCACCAGCCCACCTCACACACTTTGTGTTTATCTGCACAGTTTTGTATTTTATCGTGGCAATCGTTCATGCCAGGCTGTCAGAAACCAATACATGTTTCCAGTACGTCCAATAGACTAGAAGAGCAACCGTTTGTCCTTGAAACAGAACACACACACACATACACACACACCAACATACACACACAGACATACACACATGAATAAACACAATCCTTGTTGTGTTTATTTGTGGCATTGCGTTCCTCCCAGAGAGCTACCTCTTCCTCCTGAGGGTTGTCTTGCTGGGGTAGACGTGTTCAGTCGCACGGCTGCACAGAGGCACGGCGGCCACGTTCAGTCGCACGGCTGCACAGAGGCACGGCGGCCACGTTCAGTCGCACGGCTGCACAGAGGCACGGCGGCCACGTTCAGTCGCACGGCTGCACAGAGGGCACAGAGGCACGGCGGCCATGGACACCCTCTGGCCCAGCGGATCACGGATGAGTCACACACTACACATCACACGCTGCTCACCCTGACAACACGCTCCACTATTTGGCATTTTGATGTGGTTGTTTTTGAGGCGCCGTGCCAATTATTTACTACTGAATGTAACTGTATTTACTATAAATAATAACCTTTTTATCTGTGATGAAATAGAATTTATAGGTATGGTGGTCTCATGAATGAAACTCTGTTATGTATGTGTTTTATGCAAATGCCCTGAGCTAATATGGAATTTGGGTCATGGTTCCCACTGCATTCTTAATGGCCGTCATGAGTTCAAGTATTGATAATCTTTTAAATTTTTTCTCTTCTTTCCCCGGACCCACGGGAGCCGTGTCACTGAGCCGCTCCAGTCTTCAACGGTTGGCGCGGAAGACAGCACAGCAAGGCCTGATCTGATTGGTAGACAGGGTTTCGGCTCTCGCCCTATCTGACAGCATGCTAATGTTGAATAATAGATGTGTTCGAGTGAGAGCTAAGCTGCATTTAAATCAATTATTCACCCGGCCTCCAACTTCTCTGTCTCCCTCACTGTCTTCCTCTCCTCCCTTCCTCCCCCCTCCTTCCTCCTCTCCCTCCTTCCCTCCCTCCCTCCCTCCCTCCCCCCTCCTCTCCCTCCCCCTTCCTCTCCCTCCCTCCCCCCTCCTCTCCCTCCCCCTTCCTCTCCCTCCCCCCTCCTCTCCCTCCCCCTTCCTCTCCCTCCCCCCTCCTTCCTACCCTCCCTCCCCCCTCCTTCCTCCCCCCCTCCTTTCTCCTCCCCCCCCCTTCCCCCTCTCCCCCTCTCCCCCCTCCTCTCCCTCTTGGCTGCTCTCTCGTTTCTCATGGCTTGTCGCTGCTGTGTGAGCGATAGGCGTCCGGCTGTGTGGAGAAATCAGAGTAGGAGTTTCCTTATCGAGCCTGGAGGAGGCCTGTGACAGGGCCTCCTCTTCTTCCCCTTATCAGAGGGTTCCACACGCTCCCTCCCGGCCTCTCCTCTGCCTGTCACTTACCCCATCGTGTGTTTCTTCATCCAGACATCCGGCCACATCCCTCCACCTCCAGGCAGAAACACCTCCACCACATCCCTCCACCTCCAGGCAGAAACACCTCCACCACATCCCTCCACCTCCAGGCAGAAACACCTCCTCCTCCACATCCCTCCACCTCCAGGCAGAAACACCTCCTCCTCCACATCCCTCCACCTCCAGGCAGAAACACCTCCTCCTCCACATCCCTCCACCTCCAGGCAGAAACACCTCCTCCTCCACATCCCTCCACCTCCAGGCAGAAACACCTCCTCCTCCACATCCCTCCACCTCCAGGCAGAAACACCTCCTCCACATCCCTCCACCTCCAGGCAGAAACACCTCCTCCACATCCCTCCACCTCCAGGCAGAAACACCTCCTCCACATCCCTCCACCTCCAGGCAGAAACACCTCCTCCACATCCCTCCACCTCCAGGTACAAACACCTTCTTCTACCAAACTATTATTCTGTTATTGTACTCTAGGCCCAGGAAAACTAAAAGTTACAAAGATTTCATGCACCAACAGTCTTTGTCTTTGACCTCAGGTAGATACAGTCTAAGGTAGATTTACAGAGCTGCGGGTTGGTCCGGATGTGTATTTGAGTACCATTTGAAAAATATATCTACACACAGACACACACAAACACACACACACACACACAATGACTCCTCGAGGACAAGGCAATAACAGAGCTTTATGATCCGTGAAAGAGGCCTGATCACCAGGTGATCAGGTGAATGATAGCTCTTGGAGCTGCCGGGCGGTCCTGGACATCCACCTTCCCTCTTCCCCAGACCTCGCCCAGCTCCGAGCCCAGGACATCAGCCCCTCCCGGGGTCACCCCTGCGGCTGTGCTCCCCTTGTGGACCAGGTCCAGGTCTGCTCGACAACTGGAATGACCGAGGACCTTTGCACGTCTTTTTCTCTCTCTCCCTCCCTCCCTCTCTCTCTCCCTCCTCCCTAACATTATCTCCCTCTCTCTCCCCCTCTCTCCCCCCTCTCTCTCCTGCTCTCTCCCCCCTCTCTCCCCCGCTCTCTCCCCCTCTCTCTCCCGCTCTCTCCCTCCTCTCTCTCCCTCCTCTCTATCCCTCCTCCCTCACATTCTCATTCTTCCTCTCCCCCTCATTCCCTCTCCGTTCCACTCTTCTTAGTTATCCAGTGCCCTCCTCTTCTTCCTGGTGAATCAGCCCCTGGATGTGTGGGCATGTGGTTGTGTTGGCTTCCTTAGTTCACGTGTCGTCCTTTGAAGCTCTGGGTCTTATAAAGAGTGACAGAGGAGAGGTGGTGATACTGGCGAAGTGATGTGGTGTGTGTGTGTATGTGTGTGTCTATCTATGTGTGTCTGTGTCTATCTCTGTGTGTGTATCAGTGTGTGTCTGTGTGTATCTGTGTGTCTCCGTGTGTCTGTGTGTATGTGCTCTTGTGTGTGTTTCCATTCAGTAGTAATATACTGTCTGTCTGTGATCGTTTCATTCCAGCAGCAGTTTCTGTGATGCAGTGTTGCTCCGGCACGGCTGGTCCTGGTGCTCACCCATCCCGTGTCGAGGTGCAGCCCTGAGGGGTGGTGCTGCTGTGGCCTCTGCTCTGCCTCCACCTGACGTGATGGAGCAGGCACGCTACAGCTCTTCTGT
Organism: Osmerus eperlanus; assembly: GCF_963692335.1. Taxonomy (NCBI): domain Eukaryota; kingdom Metazoa; phylum Chordata; class Actinopteri; order Osmeriformes; family Osmeridae; genus Osmerus; species Osmerus eperlanus. The sequence goes on from NC_085019.1 coordinate 23,312,508, forward strand.
CAGTCCACAACGGATGTGCGTGTGTGCGTGTGCTGTCGGCGCCTTTGTCGTCGTCTGCGTCGTCATCATCATCATCATCAATTGCAGCTCCCACAGTCTCTCTGAAGGCTTGCCTTGACGGATGTCTGTGCTCCAAATGTGCTTCTCTCCCAGAGGATAATCTGGCAGCGCGGCGCACGCACGCCTGCCACCGTCTCACGAGCTGGGGGGGAAGCAGCGAGCGACTCAGATGCCTGCAGCCTGGCCAGAGAAAAGAGCAAGGCATTTCCCCGTCCCCCTCCTCCCCCTGTTCTGCTAATGGCTCTCTCCCTGTCTGAGAAGACGCTCCAGGGTCCTGCCTGGCCTGGCCCTGGTTTCAGAACCTCCGACAAGGTAAAACAGGAGAGGAATGTGTGCCAGAGGCGAAGAGAATCTCGGTCGGTCGGTCGGCCGTTCGGTTGGCGTGACACAGCGTTTTCTTGTTATAGCTCCTTTTCTGAACAACTACCAAGGGAAGTGAAACTGGGTTTTGGACGTCCTCGCTGCAGAAAGTGCCAGACAGAAAAGAGAATGATAATGAGAGGGTGTATTTCCAGGGTGTGTTGTTGTCGGAGAGTCTGTGAGAGAAGCGCTTACCACTGGCATGATTAATAGAAAACAGCAACACGGGAGATGTAACGGACACACAGGCGGCTTTATTCTGATCTCAACAATCCTACACAGCGTTGTCCAATCAAATCTCACCAGGAGTCGCCACTGGCTATCTGAAAGGTTGTTAATTAGCTCGCATACGTAATTACGTAAATCCCAACAGCCAAATTGGGCCCAGCTCAGGTTTGTGTGTGTGTGTGTGGGAGGGGGGGCAGCAATACAAACAGAGATTGCCAAAGCGGAAAGTCGCTAGGTTTGTCGCTAGTCGCTAGATTTGATTTTTTTGTCGCTGGGGATGGCGAAAAGTCGCAAAATCTAGCGACAAAGTCGTTAAACTGGCAACACTGAATTCAAAGTCAAGACAGAATTTAAAAACTCTAGATAGCGATCTCTGCCTTCACAAAGGGTTGATGGCAGTCTTGAGCAGACAGAACCAAGCATTAAAACCTGTGTTGATACAGCCTGCCTCCATGTACTGCTTAAATTCCCCTCTGCAGCTTGTGATGTTCTAACCTTTTTGTCTATTTATACCCCTCCGCTGTTTGACTGGGGCTTGTGCTCGGCCCCCTGGGAAATGACAGGGAGCAGCCAATCCGGAGAGGGTTGTCAATGTTGACCCTCTCTTATCTCTCGCCTTCTCCTTCAGCTGTTCCATCTGTTGTCTCAGGAGCTGTGCGGAGAATCACTCCAGTCAAGCATCAGTGTGACAGCGTGGACACTGAGTAAGCATTCCACAAATCCTCAAGAACGGCTTCTATCATTTCAATGTCAGTTATTTGTGCTTCTGGAAGGAGAAGAAGGGTTGTGGATGCGCACGCTGTAACTTCTTTGACAGACCACATGAAAGGGATGGCGTGAGGCGTTTCGTTGGCGAAGACAGCTCTTGAAGAAATTAATCTCAGGGCGTCACAAACGGACGTCTCTTCTCCTGGCCTTCTCTTTATAATGACTGTCTTGGTGTGTTTTTCACAGACAGATTGTTTACATCGCCTCGTGCCTGTCACTCATCTCTGTGTGGTCTCATGTCTATGCATGACCAAACAGCGTATCTATCCACCTACCACTCCAGCTTGTAGAGTGTGTGTGTCTGCCTGCCTGTCTGTCTGCTTGTCTTTCTGTCTGTAGAGTGTGTGTCTGCCTGCCTCCTTGTCTGTCTGCTTGTCTGTCTGTCTGTAGAGAGGGTGTGTGTCTGTCTGCCTGTCTGTCTGTACAGAGAGGGCGTGGTGTATCTCCTGTCTGTCCCAGTTCTCTGTTCTTCCCTTCGTCAGGTCAGCTGTCCTCTCCTGAGGCCACGGCAGCCCTGCCCCCCCCACGCTGCCCTTCTTACTGGCCTCTCCCAGCTCACGAGCGCTGGTCAGCACATGTCCGCACACACACTCGGTCTACCTTCCCTTCATGCTGTTCATTGCACTCTCTTCGCCCCGCCTTCTCTGTTTTCATACTTGTTTTGCTCCTCCTCTCTCTCTCTCTCTCTCTCTCTCTCTCTCTCTCTCTCTCTCTCTCTCTCTCTCTCTCTCTCTCTCTCTCTCTCTCATCCCCTGCCTGCCTGCCTCTCTCTCCCATCCTGCCTCTCTCTCTCTCCCATCCCCTGTCTCTCTCTCACATCCCCTACCTGCCTGCCTGTCTCTCTCTCCCATCCCCTGTCTCTCTCTCCCATCCCCTACCTGCCTGCCTGTCTCTCTCTCTCTCCCATCCCCTGTCTCTCTCTCCCATCCCCTGCCTGCCTGCCTCTCTCTCCATCCCGTCCGTCTCTCTCTCCCATCCCCTGCCTTTCTCTCTCTTTATTTTTTTGTCTCTACCTCTCTACCTCTCTCCCTCTCTCTCTCTCTACCTCTGTTTCAGCCTGTAGTTCCCTGCAAGGCAGATCAGCCCAGTTGTCAGTCAGTACGGGAGAGGAGGCTGGATGGGGATGGTGTAGAAAGAGAGAGTGTGTGTGTGCACGTATGACTACACCGCAGTGAGAGCCCGTCATTTTCAGTGTGCCGGATGGATGTGTGTGCACGTGTGTGTGCACGTGTGTGTGCACGTGTGTGCACCTGTGATGCTCTCCCTGTTACCATAACGATGCCTGAGTGTGAAAAGTGCATGTGCGTGTGTTTGTGTGCTCAGGTGTGTTTTAATGCGTCTGCACTTTACAACCTGTGTGTGTGTGTGTGTGGTTCCAGTCACGTCCACACAGGGTCGGTATCTCTGAGTGCTTTTATCCGGCGCCATCTGAACGCAGCGTGACACACTTCCTGTTATCGTCCCGTCTTTGACGGTGGCAGAGTGCTTTCCTCGACAAATCCCAGACTTGGCTCTCTCTGAGGTGTGTTGGGGCGGATACAGCCCCTCTCTCTGAGGTGTGTTGGGGCGGACACAGTTCGTTTTCACGCTCGAATATTCCCACGGAGGAACAAAGACTGCCACCTCTGCAGCAAAGAAAATGATGTGTAATTTCTCCACCTCCGCGACTCTCCCATCTCAACGCTGGGAACTGCACTTCACTTTCACAAATCCCCTCCTACCTCACTGGTTTTGCGAAAAGATAAACATGAATGTTTAAGTCCCTTGTAACCATGGACTCATCTGATTACCAGTCCTGTATAAAGTCTCTGGATTAAAAGGTAGACAGTTAAATTGTCTCTCAACAGAAATAAATCAATAATGGTCACAAATGAAAGGTCATTGGCTTGTGTTGGACGGAGGGTAACTCAGGAGGAGCTGGAAGGCAGAACAGTGTTTGCAAGAGACAGCTGCTTCTGTGTCCTGCATGAAGCCTCCACTGTCATGATCTCTTCCAGTCTCTAGCTTTCAGACCGGAAAAAAGGAGGGAGGGAGGGAGGGGAGGAGGGGTTGGCTGTTCATTACAGTGAGCAGCATGGGGAGTTTGAGGTGGGTCTGGAAGAGGAGAGTTGCGGAAGGTAACAGGAGAGGTGAGGTGCTAGCCAGCCAACCTGCAGCAAGGCAGCCTGCAGCAAGGCAGGGCGAGGTGGGAACCAGGAGAGATGAGATGGTCTGATGAGCTGAGACGAGGGTATCTCATCAGAGTGCATCATGGGTCTTCACAGCAGCTGTTAAACACCTGTGTGTGTGCGCGTGTGTAAGTGTATTTGTGTGTATGTCAATGTGTGTGTATATCTATGTGTGAATGTGTTTGTGTGGGTGTGTCTGGCTCTACAGCAGCAATCAGGAGAGGGCCATCATTAGGTTTCCTGGGGCTGTAATTAATGAGGAAATGATATGGGACCAGGCACACACACTGACATAGCCACATCCAACCTGAATCAAACATGTCATCATTCAACCAGACCAGATATCAGGTCAAATGTGCACACAAACAACACACTCAAACACACACGTACACAAACAAACACACACACAAACAGCACACACATACACAAACAAAACACACACACATTCTCCACCAGCCGGTTTGATTGACATACACTTGAGGCTGTGGTAGAACAGGATGTTTTATTCATGAGTCGGTGATGGGGCGTCCAGCCCAGAGCAGCCGATGCATGAGGGGGGGGGGAGGGTAAGGGAAGGTGGGAGGGTGAGGGTGAGGGGGGGTGGGAGGATGAGGGTGAGGGGGGGTGGGAGGATGAGGGTGGGGGGGGCGGGTGAGGGTGGGGGCTCAGTCAGCTGTTTCCATGATGAATCCTCGGCCTGACCAAGAGTCTTCCCTTCAGGCCTGACAGGGACCAGAGAGCAGGTGAGGTCACGATGGTCATGATGTCACCTGTCCTTCCTGTCAGGGGCGGGGCACACAAGGACACCGGCTGAGCATCATGTTCTTCCTGTAGGTCAGTGACCTCGGTGTTCTGCAGTTTGTTTGCCCTTCTTACAGTCGGGTGCACGGATGTAATCAGTTAGTTTCTGGTTTCTACTCTGTCCCTGAATACACGTTTGAGGTTGTTTATCTAGAGCAATTTCATGCAAAAGTCTCTCAGCAGCGTGACATCTTGATGAACATGAAGATGTTCAGATTGCAACACTGCTCTCAGGGACAAAACGCAGGAGATTAAGTCGAATGATTGAGCACCTTTTTAAAAGACAAACAGGATTGCTTGCTTTCGAGATTGTTTTCAAGGGCGAGTGTAGAGTGTCTGAATGGAGTCCTTTCAAGGCAGCTCTCCTGTCTCTCTCTACTGTATCTCTCGTCTCTCTCTCTTGTCTCTCTCTCTCCTGTCTCTCTCTCTCCTGTCTCTCTCTCCTGGATCTCTCCTGTATCTCTCTCCTGGATCTCTCCTGTCTCTCTCTTGTCTCTCTCTCTCTCCTGTCTCTCTCTCTCCTGTTTCTCTCCTGTCTCTCTCCTGTATCTCTCCT